>NC_043958.1:6421447-6533947 GCF_902148855.1 Sphaeramia orbicularis
GTAAATATTTCAGATCTTTCTTTTGGTAGTCACTGCAATGGTTAATATGTTTCAGCTGCAACAGTGCGGATCTGATAGTGATTACCCATCATGCCTAGTGTATATAGTACAAGCCACTGGGGGCAGTGTTAGCATCTGGGGTTGATCCAGTTGGTCAAGTCTAAAATGCTGTGACATTGCATAAACTTATCAAAATGATGCAGATGTGTGCTGTAGTCAAAGCTCAAGATTCTCTAATGCAGGTGGTGTCGAACTCATCTTAGTTCAGGGCCCACATACAGGGCAATTTGATGTCAAGTGGGCCAGACCAGAAAAATAACAAAAAAATAACCTATAAATGCTATCAACTGCAAAGTGTTTGAGTGTGACAGAAGGACAATTACATAATGAAAAAGTTTACATCTACAAACTGTCTTTAAAAAAAATGTGAATGTGAACCACCTGAAATTTCTTTTAAAAAATAAGTGCAATTTTAACAACATTATGCTTCAGTTTATCATGTACACATGCACATTTCAACTTGCAGATCACAGTGGATCTACAAATGCACAAAACATTTAGTAACGTGAAATATTGTTATAATTGCATTTATTTTGCTCAAGACATTTCAGGTTTAGGTTATTTATATTTTGTGTGAAAGGATAACTTGTAAATGGAAACATTTTCGTGTAATTTAACTTTTTTTTTTTTTTACACTAAAACAATAAGAAAAATTTGGAGTTGCCATTATTTATAGGTTACTATGCTGTTATTTTACTGATCAAACCCACATTCAAACAGATTGGTTTGTATGTGGCCACTGAGCTAAAATGAGTTAAACATCCTTGATTGTCTATGATTTTTTTGTGTAATTTTTGCATTTAAAATATTCATCCCACGGGTTGGATTGGACCCTTTGGCAGACCAGTTTTTGGCCCACGGGCCGTAGGTTTGACACACCTGGTCTAATGAAATGCCAGGCTGATGATGGAAGTCATATAATCAGTCCTTCTAAAGTTTTGACATTTTATCTGTAAAACCAGGTGGACACCTTACACATAGTTATAGTCAGTTTTAATGAGCTACAGGTTGGTATCTGTCTCAGTTTGTGTGTCGTATGCTTTTACTCTGATTCTCTGTGTTACCTCAACCTAATGTGACCTCTTAGCTGCCAGACAAAAGATTGAATTTTCAGATGCAGCAGTAGATAATCAGTAATCTCCTTGAGTCACAGCATCTTTGCCAGGTTCAACATCTTTTCCATCTTCATATCACACACTCGTCTTTGACTCACCGCCTCTACTTCTGCACCCGATTGTTCATCTTTCGCACCCTGACAATTAATTTCATGTTCACGTTTTTAAGCTACAGGATGTGGAGGCTTAATCACTCTAACTAAATGCCTGAAATGTAAAATTTAAATGCCAGAGTGAATTTTCAGAGCCACCAGGCAGCTAAAGAGGGGTAGGAGTGGGGATTTGAAGCGTTTTTTCAGGAAAAAGGAAAAAAAAAGCCCCAGTGGATTGAGAAGTGGGTCGGGTGTTTAGACGTTTTGCAGGGGGAGGCATGGCTGAAATGTCCGCAGCTAAAGTAGGTCGCGGTTAACCTTGATAAATCTCTTGTACGACTGGAAGATAGAAAAGAAGCAGCTATAAAATTTTATGTGGTCATTTCTTTTCAGGGAAAGAATGGAAATTGTGTGTGGTGGGGGCCGATGCGTTCACTAAGGTGCTGCATCCATTTGACGGATTGTCCTTCCATTAGGAGAAGCAAATATTCATTTTGACACGAATGACGAAGTGGGCTTTCTTTTTGCATGGGGTGATGAATGAAGCAGCACAAAGAGTCTTGAGTTGATTGTTGGATTTCTTCGCAGAGGTCTTTCAGACTACATGAACTGTGTATGACATTTAAATAGCTGTTTGTCTTGCCTATTTACCACTGACTGACCTTCCAGCAGGGGATCAGACAATTTATCAGTTAAAGATAATAGTAAATTAATATTTTTCTTAAAATTCTGCTGTGTTTTTTCTTCTTTTCTTTTAACCCTCACACAATGATTTGACTATATGTTACTTGTGAACAGCAAACAGCGTGAGCCTCTTCCACTCATGGCTGACATTTCCATGCATGAAATATCTTTTCAGAGACAAAGAGGCTTCTCTCTTTATTGCCTCGGTGTGTGCTTGTGGGTGGAAGCCCTATTGTATGTCCTTGCACAATCGCCCGTGTAGGCTCTGCACTCAGTGACTTTATCCGCTTTAGTAAACTCCGAGCTGCGACTTAGTCAGATGATTGATTTCTCTGCTTTATATCCTTCATATCCGCCATAGTGCCGGGCAGCTCTCGTCCACCTTTGGCCCTCAGCTCTATAGGCAGCCGCCGTGCATTGTCACCTCATTTCAGAGGAGTGATTGATTTGCGCTCTTAGCGGCTGTATTCACAACGGAGCGCTGTGTTTGCAGTTCACATGGTTCTGGGCTCCTTCGTACTGACGAATAATACCTGAGTGGAGGTGTTATCAATGGAGCTCCTGAAGTGTTGCAGCCTGCCTTGGCTGACAAACAAAAGCAATGAGGTTTTTGTCTTGTGTTTTGCTTGAGACTGTGTGGAGATGCATCAGTATATTGTCAGTTTATATGAGGTTCAACATGTCTGAGTGACCACTTACAAGGTATACACTCTAAAGAACTCTAATTGCCCTCTAGTGAATATAATGGGGATGTGAGAGTTATGAGACAAAGGGAGCTAGGTAGTTAGACTTTAGCGCGGAGGCATTTAGCACCACTAAAAAACTTGGGTATATAAGAAAAAGATGACAAAATATTTCACATAACTCCTGTAGTAGTAGGGCTTGTGTTCATCAGTACACATCAGTGACATGTATGTTATTTTAATGAACAGTGCTTTATTCTTGCCTTTGGTGTACACAATAAAATGTGGCAAGTGCTGCTAACTAACTTGCTAACACCATCTAAATACAGTCACGGAAAAATTTATTAGACAGTCAAAAGTTAACAGAAACAATGGTTAGGCAATGAAGTACAAACTCCTGTGTGTATCATGTGAGTAAAACAGACAGAAAAGAAAACATGGAATGCCTAAAAGCACTGTTTTTGGCACTACAATGCCATAGATATTGATGTAAGAACTGAAGTGATTTTGGTTATTATCAAGAAAACATGGAAAATGGATAGATATCAGCTCTTAAATTAAACTCTTACGAGCTATTTTTGTTGCTATCATTATATTTGTCCAAACAAATGTACCTTTAGTTGTACCAGGCATTAAAATGAACAAGAAATTGAAGAAAACAAGGGTGGTCTGGTAATTTCTTCCGCGACTGTGCAACAACCATTATTTATTTCCAAACTTTTAAACCCAGGAACAAGGCTCTCATACACTGACTTAGGGTTGAACTCAACAAAGCAAAGCGATACTATTTAAAAGACTGAATGCATATGTATAGAATATACTAGAATGTCTTCTCACTGTATATTTTGTTAGCCACTGAGTTAGGTTTTAGCCTTGCAAAGTCAAGTCAGTTTAAAGGCTGAAATGTACAAAATTAAGCACTACGGCTAACTAGCTAACATGCTAAAATTAAATTAAATGAAACTTCTCTCATTAGCATAAACAAAGCATACAACTGTTTTTTTTCTCATTCAAATCGGTACATTACGAGTGTGGTTTATGTAACCTGATAATTTTCAAAGATGTTTAGTTCAAATAAACAAAAAATAATATTGGACAAGAGCTTTATATAGAAACATTAGATATAATTAGGTGTGTCTGTCCATTGGTTCCCCTTTGTGTTTAAAATGCAATATCATAGAATTGTTTTGACAAGGTGTAGCAAAATGTAAGGATGAAATCAAGGATGAAATGAGGGGATTTTTGTGGCTGAAGATCAAGGTTGTTTTGACACTGGATGCATCTGATTGATTTTATGGTTCTCATTAACTCTACCACCTGTTTTGCTGCCACAGAAATTCTAACAATACGTGTGCAGTTTATTTAACCTGATAATTACTTTAAAGGACATCCAACTCAGACACAAGCTAATACCAGAATAACATTACTTAATACCTTGCTAGTTTGCAAGCTCTAGCTCGAGCACTGCTCTTCCAGGTTGCACATTTCATCAAGACTCTCTACTTTGAGCCTTTGATGTCATTACTTGTAAACAGAGAGTGTTGCATTATGGGATAAAATGGGATTGCTCATAGTTTTAATACTTTTATGTCAGCTTGTTTCTGTATGTATGCTAATATTACGTCAAGTTTAGTAAGGCTGTTTTAACTGTAAAACCTGCTTTGGTGCCACAGAGGAAAAAACAACAACTCTGGTTTCCCTTTTAAAGGACAGAAATTGCACCTGAGCAGTGAAATAACAGCTGCACTGCATATTTTGTTGTTAATAAAATAAGTGAATCAAATCAAATAGGGCCTTTTGGTTTAGTGGTGACTCATACTAAATATGTGCTTAATACCATACCATCTTGCAGTAATGACTGTAGTGACCAAAAAATAATGAAATAAGTCAGTATTTGTAAATACAGGGGCAGTGTTTGCATCTAGTTTGTTCTATTTTTACATCTATCGACACACAGATATAGTTTTTGCTTCACATGTTTTCCGCAGACTGCACACTCATTATTACTGCCTGTAATGAAGTTGCTCCAGGACGAAGTGGCTTCTCCCGCATTCATTGTAAATCACTCAGAATAAAATGGAAATGCGTATGCCAAGCACCTCCGTGTAACGTCCACGGGGATCAGCGCTAGCATGGCTAATGCTGTTACACCAGAAGTGGCTAATGAGCTAACCTTCCACTTTCCGTCCGCATACCTCTCCATCATTAGCGCCTCCAACTCCCCCGAGGGCCACTGAAGGGAACGATGCATTCATCCCCATCCAGGAAGAATAGGAAGAATGGAAACCAGGCGCCATGCAACGGACACTTAAACTGCTAAAGCGCCTGATGGAGTGGAGACTCATCAGCCAGGGAGTTTGGGCCTTATTTTTAGACAAATTCATATTCTACATCATGGTATGGAAATAGCACAGGTTATCTGAGGACAGGGTCTTCTGAGGAAAACAGCTAATCTGCTAGCATTTTCTTTCGTTGCCTTAAGGTGAACAGTTTTTTTAAGCTATCATCTATCAGCACTCACAGCAAAATATTGTTATTTTTCTAAACCTCCAGATGTGGATTGAAAGTGGAAGCAAGCAACATCCTAAAGGCATGATGGGATATCTTGAAACTCATACCAAGTGCTTATGTTCAATGCAATATAAAGAGTTATCTTCTGGAGGCTCTTTCTTTTTTGTTCCATACATAGATTTCATAGCTGTGACCTAAAGGCCACCTTTTTTATTATAACCCCGCTTCTTACCTCTTTCTCTCTGCAGATTTCAGCGTCTTGCTTAAGGGCATCTTGGCAGTAGCGTTTAATAGAGAACACAAAGGCCGTTTTTTTTCTTGTGCACAAACCAGGTTTTAGCAGCTCTCGCCAGCCCGTGGATATACGTCTTGTATTCCTTAAACATTGTTTATGCAATTGAAAATTCTGAAGTGAGCGGTTTACAATAAATGCTTTGCCAGTCTGTGGAACAGCAGGGAGTGAAATCAAAACCACATGAAACCCCTGAAATGATGTCATCTTAAACGTGGGTTTGTGCCAGTATACAAGATTTAAGAGTGTGTAGGTTTGTGTAATTCCATGCCTGCAAGCACGTTTGTGCATGTTCAACCTCTTTTTTTCTTAAAGCTTCTGGAATTTGGCTCGAAATAGTTGGAATATGTTATTTCAAAGAAGAGTGTCTCATTAAATGTTTAGCGTGTGAAAAAAAAATTCATGAGGAGGGAAGCAGAAATGGAATGTACTAATCATAATGTTTTCATTAGCATATAATCACTTGAAAATGAGAATGGTTGTTTATGTCACCTTAGAATGAAAGAAGCTGTTGATATTTAAAAGGGAGCAGATCTTTCCTGTTGTACCACCATGTTTCGAGAGAACAGACACACCTTTCTTTTCAGTTTGTGTGTCATTGTAGCTGTAATCCAGTGCTAAGGTGTATTACCATCATCTGCTAGTTATAGTTAATTAGCTAGAGTGAATATCCGCTTAACTGAAAAATTCAGAATGAGCAAAACAAACACCGGTTCTAACAGGGGTGTTTTTATAACCATATCTTGTGTGAGTATAGTAGCTAGTGGCATTAGCTAGTTTTGTAGCTGCAGTATTACAAGGGCTAAAAAGGAGGGCATGGTCCAAAATCTAGCCTAGTTAGCTAATTTCAACTATAGTCTAATAAAGTAAAATAGAATAGACTTTATTGTCATTGCAAAATACCATTGTACAGTGCAACGAAATTTAGTTTTGTGCTCTGTAAGGTGCTCAAAGTAAAGTGCACACAGCCATTATGAATAAGATAATATATATATATATATATATATATATATATATATATAAATCAAGTGAATAAAATGCTAATTAGTCAATTTTTGTGTGTAGCTTAATTGTAATTGGTCTCTATTTTTGGAATACCAGTGTTTATATGATTTGTGAAAAAGAAGAGGCTGAATGAAATGACATGGTGTTCGCAAGAACTGAGCCATGAGATAAAAAGAACATTATTTTTTTGATCCTTTTACAGTGGTTATGTTCAAAATCATTGTAAATGTGCGTCAAGGGAAAACGGGTACGGTGGGATTGAAAGTGGATCAATAGGAAGGCAGATTTTTTTTGTTAGTAGCAGAATTCTTCAGTCCTGTCAGACAACTTTTTGCCTTAAGACAAAAATAAGTATCAAGCCCTGCAGCAAAAGGAAGACTTGCATATTTATATTTTTTGTTGAACTGTGCTTGTATCGAAAGTTTCCACCAATGTTTAAATTCAGTAAATTATTCACATCGCTGCTTGTTAATGGTGTTGTATCTGTATAATGAAATAATAGGAACATGAATATACAGTATGTCTCTAATTGCAGTGTTTACAGTTCATTTACCCTCCTATGCAGTAATGCAGTGTATAGATTTATGAGTTTTATGATTTGGGTATGTACTTTGCGGCCATTGACGTCTCTAGTTACCAGACTAAGTTCAAAACTACTTTCACATGAGATCCTAAGTTGTATAGTTAAGAAGGTCTTCTGTATTAAGGTTTCCTGGGGCTTTGTCGAGATAAATTTTCTTTCATATTTTTGTGTTTTCAACAACTGCGAGCCTGTTCCAGCACCACTCTCTCATCAGCCTGGACTGTTGTTTTTTTTTTTTGTTTTTTTTTTTTTCATCCTTTCTTTCTCTGCTTCAGCCATTTGCTCTCAGTCACGCAGGCAACAGTTTCCCGGTCGCACCTGTTGCTGTGAAATAGTTCAGGGCTTCAGTGGAAACGAACTTGACAGGAGAAAATGCCGTCAGCGCTGCTAGGAGGCAGGGTGACCTCGACTGCCGGTGGAGTAGCCGCCTTCCTCTCGCTCCTCCATATGCAGCTGTTAATGCTGAGGGGGCCCGCAGGGTCAGAATTAACTGTCTTTTTTACTTAAGTAGCCATTTTATTGAAAAATGCATGATCTTCCTGCAGTTAACCTCCATTATGCAAGATAAGCCCTAATTTCTGGAAGTTACTGTGCTGGAGACGAGGCTGGGACAGACGGAATACTTCTGCTCTGATGTGTGCTTTCACCAACACAGGATGATCATCTTATAAAAGGGAACATGACTATTTATTTATACTGCTCTTTATATTACATTACACAGCAATTTGAAATATTACAAACAAAAAAGAAAAGTCAGAAAGATCAAAGAAATATGATTAGGGATGGAAATTGATGAGAATTTAGCGATTCCGGTTCCATTACTTATTGATTCTATTCCCTATCGAGTCTAATTGGATTAAAATAATAAACAATAGTACTAAAGGCTTTGTTTGCATTGACCTGCTAAACCTCTGAGCTTGGTCGTCATGGAGATTATTCATATACAATAGTAAAGCAGGTTGGTACAGTTAAATGACGCAAACATTAATAATATGGATAGAACTTGGAGGAGTTTAATGTTAGCGGCTGTGACAGAGGACGCCTTCCAGAGTCACCGCCCCCTTCGCTAAGCAGCCAATCAGAGATGTTCTGCTGGTGCTGTTGAATTGGATATTGTGGTTAATTGTTTGTGCATGATGGAGGTATGTAACCTTCTGCCTTAATATAAGCTCTGCAGCTGTTGCAAATAACTGTAGTGTCGTCTTTATCGGTCAAATACAACCAGACTGTAGAGGCTTCAGTATCAAAATATGGAAATGATATGTCAGTGGTTTTTAAAGTGGGTGTCGCGGCTACAATACCCTCAGAAAATTGGAGAAAAGATAAGGGGGAAAAAAGCAAAACAAAATATAAAAAAATAGATGCTAATTTTCAAGGATTATTATGAATATACGGTGTGGAAAAATGATAGTTAATAATATTCTTACGCTAAACAAATTTAACAATTATTGTATAATGCATAAAAGTAAGAAAACACATTCTAAAAGTTAATATTTCTTGACATATTTCGTAGTATTGTCGATGGATTTACAAATGGGGGCCCTGGCCAGAAGCTAATGGTGTTTGGGGGGTCTTGGCATGGAAGAGTTTGGGAACCCCTGTGATATGTAACACATTTGACGTCATTAAACAAGAAGACTAACAAATTCCAACATGTATTTGTTAAAAACCCTGCTTCTAAAAGACCTGATTATTACTCGGACCATGAAAAGATCAGAGGTGGCGCCTTGAAACCCACTTGTTGCCCACAGTAAATGATCGTTACTTCCCCAGTGTTTCCAGGGAAGCGGAGCGAGCAGAGGCGGGCTCTCCTCGGCCCTGTCAACAGTCTAATCTGGACTCTGCGTCTGACAGGTGATGAGAGGCAGCAGCAGCAACACTAAACTGACAAGCTGTCATGCAGTCATTTTCCCTGGATATCGGTTTGCCTGTGTTCACCCACAGGAAAAAGAAGAGTTCTCTTTTTTTTATTTCGGCAGCAGGGAGAAAATTTTATGTTCTGTGCACACGTGGTCTTATACAAGCTTATTTTTGCCAGTCGCGGCTAGCTGGTTTTTATTGTTCATCTTAAAAAAAGCTTTCATTTTTCATGGGTGTGTAGACTCCAAAGCAGGAATAAATTTTATTATCACAGATGTTTTACAGCTTCACTATACCTATTTTGTACTCTATCACTATAAAAAAAATGTCCTTCCACCAGTTATTGGTACAAAAGTGAATGATGTTTTGTGATAGTGACAGCAGGAAATAACTTGCAATTCACTGTGTCAGTGGACTGTAAACCCACAAAATTTTTATTGACACTCAAGTATATGAATTAACATGTTGGGCAAGTATCTAGAAATGCATAGTATTTCCTGGAGATGATGATGGGAGTGGCTAAAGAGTGAGGTATCACACTTCCTTTCAATCTCTGGTGGGAGACACTCATATGAAGGCCTATCTCAACCACTGTTTAAATAAAAAAAGCGGATCCTTTATATCAAAACAATGACATAGTTTCTTAATGATTTTTAAAATACCATCTGAAAATTTTGTTGTTGTTGTTTTGAGATACTATGTTGTTGTTTTGAAATGTCAGGTTGTTGTTTTGAGATGCGAAGTTGTTTTGAGATGCTAAGTTATTTTGAGATGTTAATTGTTGTTTTTCGATACTATGTTGTTGTTATGAAATAAGTTGTTTTGAGATACTAAGTTGTTGTTTTTTGATGCTATGTTGTTGTTTTTCGATACTATGTTGTTGTTTTGAGATGCTATGTTGTTTTAAGATGCTATGTTGTCGTTTGGAGGTACTATGTTGTTTTGAGATGCTAAGTTGTTTTTGTGATACTATGTTGGTTTTAGATACTATGTTGTTGTTATCAGATGCTAAACCATTGTTTTGTCATGTGAAGTTGTTGTTTTGATATCCTGAGTTCTTATTTTAATAAGCTCAGTTGGTGTTTCGTGATAATTACCCATTATTTAGAAATATGAAGCCTCTTATCTCCAATAATTTATCTAATTATAAAATGCACCTTTTAGCCACTAAGTTGTACCAAGTTGTAGAAGCTCCCTGTTCATGTTCTCCTCCTCCTCTTCCTCCTCGCCTCAGGTGCCATCCTGGGACGCTCCGAGACGCAGGAGTGCGTCTACTACAACTCCAGCTGGGAGAAGGAGCGCACCAACCGCAGCGGCATCGAGCCCTGCTACGGCGAGAAAGACAAGCGGCGGCACTGCTTCGCCACGTGGAAGAACGTCTCTGGCACCGTGGAGGTGGTGAAGCAGGGCTGCTGGCTGGACGACGTCAACTGCTACGACAGGTACGAAGATCATTGGAACTTTAGAATTTGCACTTGTGTAACGTTTGATCTGGAGACCCACTAAAAATGTACTAAAGATCTCGTCTATGAATAATAAGAGCGGATTTGTACTTTATGAACGCTACCATCCACATTATCGTGTAATATTATGATGTAGAGATATCTGACCAATCACAGTTAGGGTTTTTAAATTTATTGTTCAAAACTTATCAATATTAAATACTCAATAAGAGAGGATGTGAACACAAACACACGCCATTGACCTTCCTGTCATAATTTTAGAGTTAAATTGTGTTGAACATATGACTTAGTGAAAGCCAACAGCTCAAGCTGCCACATATTCAGATCACTACCTCTGTGGTGAATAAAAAAGTAGATCCTGAAAGCCCTAAAAACACAGCAGGTATGTTTTACACAGTAAGCAGATGGAAGGGTTAAACTGCTCAACTGTTAAAAGGAGCTACCTTTATCTTTGTGGTTTTTACAGTATTGAAATGATGATATATATTTGTTTTTCTGTCTCTTTTATTCATATACAGCAAGAAAATACAGAAAATATGTGCACAGCCTTAAAAGACGCACAAAAAACTGAACTAAACGTGTTGTAAAGGTTAAAATCACTATTATATTAACAAAACGAACAAAAATAATCAACAAATTGAACAAAACAATCAAGAAAATGAATGAAATAATCACCAAAATAAAATTAAAAAAAATCAGCAAAACAAAGTAGTCGACACAGTGAACAAAAAAGAATGAAAAAATCAGCAAACTGAACAAAAAAAACCAAAACAATCATCATTCATTCAACATCTTCTATAAACCAAAGCGGCTGATTTATTTACTTATTTGTGACCATCTACACTTAACATACCTTTGACCCTTTTGTTCAGACATTATGACATTTATTGCATTAATTTTCTGATGTTTTATCCCAGATTTCATTCAACACATGTCAGATGTTTCTAATTATTTGTGCTGCTTCTTGTCATGGGGTCGGAGGTCAAACTAAATAGTCACTTTAACCTTTACAACACTTTTAGTTCAGTTTTTTTGGGTGTGTTTTAAGGCCGGGCACATATTTCCTGTATTTCCTTGTATGTGAATAACAGAGAACTGAGAAATAAACATGCATGACCATTTTGACCCAGAAAAAAACAACAAAGCTAAAGGTGACTCCTACTACATGCACTTTTAACAGTTGAATTTTTAAACTTTTTTTTAGATTTTATCTGCTACTGTCAGCTTAGAACATATTTAGTTGAGTTCTTCATGTGTCTGCACATGTTCAGTGTTGTGCAAATTACTTCCAAACTATAATACATCACAGATTACCCAAGCAGCAATTAAATTATGGGCAAAAAGTGGGTTGTAATGCAAGCACTATTGAACTTGTACCGAGTAAAATATTACTGAAAATTGATTTGTAATGCTTTACCCTACTTGCATTTAGTGATGTCCCAATCTGGATTTTTTTGCTTCCTATCCTATTTTTTTTAGGATTAGTTTTGCCGATACCGATCCAATACTAACTTTTTACAGTGAAATTTTGATTTAAATTTGGAGTCATTTTTTACACATTATTATGCTATTATTTTACTGGAGATTACAATTGGGCTGAATGTGGAACCTGAAGTAAAACAAGTATGAAACCTTTGACTCTTAATAACTTCAGGATCATTTTTACATTTTGCGGGGTTTTGGCCCATGGGCCGTATGTTTGCCACTGCTGTAGCGCGTCTGTGGACAGGTCCGTCCACGTATTACATGGGGGTGCATTCCGTGCTGTATGTTAGGTATGAGCACATCAGCGGGTTACTCACGGGTCAGTCAGTTTATTTGTGAGTCGGGTCAAATAATTCCACAACAGCCCCGCAGACTGAAAAAAAGCCAACTTGCGCATCACTATCGGACCATAAAGTGAAACTTATAGACGCTTTACTAATTCCTTTAGGTCTCCCGCTGTTGTGCAGCTAATTTTCCTTTTCCCTACCTTCGTAAACTTTAATTTGAGGGGGCAGGACATTTCTTTGTGCCCCCCCCCCCCCCCCCCAGACCCGGGCCGGGTCTCACAATTAAATCCGATACGATCTTCTAAAAAATGCCAGATTGGCAGCCGATACCGATCTTTAGATCAGCAAAAAGTAATCCATTACTGTAATGCATTACTTTTGTCATGCATTACTCCCAACACTGCACATATTCATATAAAATGCCACCAAAAAATCTAATCTAGTGATATAAAAATGTCGGTGCCCCACAAACGTATTCATCCCTTCCCCCGTACAGAAAAGGAGCATTTTTATAACTATAGTACACTGAACAGAAAGCAGCCACACAGATCTGAAGAACAGGACACATTTTCTACAATTTGACTTTGATTTTAAATGCCCTCAGCGTGCTTCTTCATCTGAATGTCTCACACAATGCTCTGCTTCTAATTACCTCCGATGAAGTCTTTGTCTGAGCTGCCTCTAAAGAGTGGATTCAGCCTTAATGTATGTGTCCGTGCATCCAAAGAACAGAACAGAACAGTAGGCAGATATTAATAGACGGTATTATTCTAGTTTGTTCCTTTGCTGGAGCATCAACCTGGCATGAGATGCTGGTTCGAGCCGGTTGGGCTTGTTTTCCTTTGATTCCTGAGCGATAAAGTTGCTGCAGATTCTTCAGCCCGCACAGTTTGGGTACCTCTGCTCAGACGGCGCCGCCTCGCCTCCCCAGAGAGGCCAGAGCAAGTCGAGGGCGGCTGCCACTTCCTTTGGCTTTTATCTGATGACTGTGTGAGTGTGAAAGAGAGAGCGAGTGTGTGTGTTTGTGATTGTTTCTGCTCATGTGTTTGCATGTGTGTGTGTATATTAGCGTGTGTAGGAGTTATTTTATAAATGTTTTTCTTTCATGTCTTCAGCGACGGCGAGGGAATGGAGAGGAAGGAGATGAGTGCATGTTTTTTTTATGTTTTTTTGCTTGTGTTCTTATGCAAGTTTGTGTGTCTGCCTGGAGCTCTGGATATGGTTCATGTGTGTTTGTGTGTGCTTTTTAGAAATACTTTAATGTATGTACTTCTGCAGAGTTTTCAGTATCCATACTTTACTCGAGTATCTACTTTCTGGCAAGTTTTTTTTTTTTTTTTTTTTTTTTTTTTTTAACCTCTACCCCGCACGTTTTACACAAACATCTGTACCTTCTTGAATTTTCACAACAGGCTCATTTCTTTAGTTACAGCCTCTTAAACCCAGTTGCCCCCGGCAGCCACAGTTACGTCTGTGTTACCACGGCAACGCTATGCGACACTAGTAGCAATATATACATCCACGTGACTAGAAGCACGTCAGCTGAAAACTCAACAAAACTGAGTGTCAGACAACAGAACACAACCCAGACAACAAGCACTTAAATGTACAAATATCGAAGTGTATGTCATGAATAATTTAATAAAACAACAGACCAATGAGACAAACTTTACAGCGCTAAGCTAACACTAAAGAGATCCAGCAGTGCAAGTATTACTTCTCTGCTGGTAAAACTCATTGAATGAGAAAAAGAAGAGCAAAAATAAAGCATCATGAAGCCATTGTCATGAATTTTGTCGTACCTTTGCTGTTTTCTAATCACAATTTGGTTTAAACGAATTAAACTTCTGCTATCGGCTAATCCATTGTTATGTATTTGAAGAGAATGACTTTTACTTTTTATTATTTTGTCCTGTGCATCATTATGCAGCTTCACAACAACAAGAAAAGCACTCGGAGAGCACAGACCTCCGCCAAGACAGATCTGCCCCCCCACCCACCCGATCACCACCAAAGTTTAACCATTTGTTCCTTGTGCCAGTATCAACATTTCCTGAAAATTTCCTGAAAATCCGTCCATAACTTTTTGCGTTATCTTGCTAACAATCAAACACACAAAGCAAAGTGATCACAATACCTCTTGGCGGAGGTAATGATCACCATAAAAGAAACAATAAAACAAAAACAGCATAACCAGCAACAAGTTGAAAAAGACATAAAAGGCACAATATGATGAAAAAGATTTTGTTATTTAGAGCTTATTTCATTCACTTTGTTTCATTTTATTTAATCCATAAAGACCCGATGCTACTTTTGTGGCCATTCCCAAATGGATTTTCTCTGTATTGAACCTTTCTTAAGTGATTTATCACCGTTTATTGTAAAAAAAATCTAAATCTTGCCAAGTGTATTTTTCTCATTTCAAGTCCAAATATCTCATCACGCTTAAAATAAGGCATAATCACCTAAAGAGTAACTTTTCAGCGAGATATAAGAACTTATTTTTAGATGATAGATCTTGAGAATCTTATTTCAAGAAATCTTACCAAGACAATTTTCACTTGTTCCATTAGCAGATTTTTTGCTTAATTCAAGATTTTTTTTTGCTTAATTCAAGCAAAAAAAATCTGCCAACGGAACAAGTGAAAATTATCTTGGTAAGATTTCTTGAAATAAGATTTTCAAGATCTTTTGTCTAAAAAAATAAGTTCTTACATCTCACTGAAAAGTTACTCTTTAGATCATGTCTTATTTTATTTATTTATTTATTTTCCTAAACCCGCCACCACCCCTCCTCTTTGGAGGACAAATTATTTTTAATTACAGCTCTTGTTTAAGTAACAATCTCCAACTTCATATTGATATGTTCATCCATTCCTTGCTTGTATACATATACATACAGTAGAGGGAGGGGTCTTATAGCCCAAAATGTACAGAGACAGGACGAGACAAATCAGACATAAGACAAGACAATGGGACAAGCCAGACAAGACAAAAACAGTTAGTGATTACATATGCATAATGATATCATGTCTTATTTTAAGTGGGATGACATATTTTGACTAGAAATGAGAAAAATACACTTGGTAAGATTTAGATTTTTTCCAGTGTGTGCTTTTGCGTTTTTAATTTCCACCCCCTTCTCTTTTGCAGTAACGAGTGTGTGGAGAAGAAGGAGAGCCCTGACGTCTTCTTCTGCTGCTGCGAAGGCAACATGTGCAATGAGAGATTCCTGTATGCCCCTGAAGGTCTCCCGCAGAGCCAGACGCACCAGTCCACCGCCTACAGTACGTTTTTACCCTCGAGGCTTCTACCTGCATCGTCCAGTGTTTCCACCTTATTTTTATTGCCGCTAAAGCCCCAGCCCATTTTCCTTTATTAGTGCATTCTGGTTCAGTTTGGTTATGTATGCAACAGCAGTCCAGAATTTGGTTTTTGGATGTAGTTTGACTGATAGAATTCTAGAGGAAGACTTTTCGTTTGTTGGTTGTTTCCATTAAAACATGAGACGCGAAACGCACACAAACAGACACGAGCTGTTATGTAACATTCATCAGTCCCTCCAGGAAGTTCCAAATCTGCGAATGCAACAATTAATCCGAAGTCAACCATCCGTTCATCCATCCATCCAACTTCTGCTCAGTCTGCAGCATCACATCTTCCTGGAGGGAGTGATTAATGTTTAAACCTGACATAGTGCTCTCTGCATGAAGCCTAGTTTCACTTACTGGTATATTTTAAGGCACAGGGGCTTTATATAAATGCACAGTGTGAAATTCATGCTCTATAATGGTCTATGCTGAATGGTGTGTATGCATTCGTTAAGAAAGAAAATCAAGCAAGTTGGATTATGAACGGATGTCTTGTATTTTTTTTTTAATTAAATATTCAGTTACTGTTAAAGTGAAAGCTTTTAATGCCACATGTTGCTTAAGTGCTATTTGGGTTATAGTATTTTATGCAAAACTTTAAGGAATCTTGAGGTCCTTTCATGAGAAAATTGCCTATAGTAAAACAATATAAAGTTTTGCATAACATTGGATCACTTTATTGTAATATACAGTCGTGGAAAAAATTATTGGACCATCAAAAGTCATCAAAAACAATGGTTATGCAATCAAGTACTAACTCCTGTGTGTATCATGTGACTAAAACAGACAGAAAAGAAAACATGGAATGCCTAAAAGCACTGTTTTTGTCAGTACAATGCCATAGCTACTGATGGAAGAACTGAAGTGATTTTGGTTATTATCAAGAAAACCATGGAAAATGGATAGATATCAGCTCTGAAATTAAACTACTATGAGCTATTTTTGTTCTTATCATTATATTTGTCCAAACAAATGCACCTTTAGTTGTACCAGACATTAGAATGAACAAGAAACTGAAGAAAACAAGGGTGGTCTAATCATTTTTTCCGCAACTGTATATGTGTAAAAAGTTAGAAAAGCGTCCAAAAGCTTAAACAAAATGTGCTGAATTGAACAGGGGACCAGCTATATTGTCATTAAATCTGGGAAACAGTTTAATTTTGATGCTGTCCACATTAGTGTTGCATGAATCTGACCTAAATGGAGCCCAAAATGCACTGCCTGCTGAACTTTACTCTTATAGTTGTAGGGAAAACCCTGTTGCAGTTCAGAATGTGAAACAAAAGTTGAAATAATTAGGTAGATGTATAACTTTTCATTTAGCAAGTTTAAAGTGCTCGATTGCTCAAATGTGTCACTAACTATATATTATGGCACTAACATAAATCATAAATTAGGCACCCGAGGGTAATGTATGTTTCATGTAGCATGCTGGCAAGTCACAGACACATGTTATGTGTCAGCTAATAGATTCCTCAATGTGCAAGCTAACATAAATAATAAAATGGTTAGCTAAATGCAATGCACTGTATGTTTCAATGAGCAAGCAAAAATGAGTATACTGATAGATTTTTGAAGTACAAATAATGTGTTTCTCAAATGCTGAAATTGACACATAAATGCTAAAAACAACTAGATTGTTTAAAGAGTGAGCTAAAAATGACTATGGTAATAGATTGCTGTTTATTTGCTCTAATAGATAATGGTTTATTTGATAGTGACAGTGCACATTCATAAATATAGCTGTAAATGCCTCACAGTTATCCAAAAAGCTATTTTTCATACTTAGTTCTTGGAGAGACCTTACAGAGTCACCCTTAAAATATAAACAGAAGAATAAAATTGCAAAACTTTGTGGATCATTTATAGTAGAGTTGCGGCGATAGACACTTTAATATAATTACTTGTATGAAAAAACATTAATTTGATCCTTAAAATCAGAATTTATGGGCTATTAGAGAGGTACTTAAGGATATATGATTGTGCTCCAGGGGGTGAATCAGATAAAAAAGGGTGGGAACCACTGTTTGTCTGCAGTGCAGACAAACATTTCTCTGACAAAACACCCTGAGGGCCCCATGGGTGCAGCTGGTGCAGCCCCACCGGCCCCTTCCCCTCACTGCCCTGTCTGCCTCCACCCCTGGGGATGGCGGCAGCAGCAGCGGCGGCGGTGGTGGGCGTCCGCGGCGACGGCTCTGTGACAGCGCCGCCGACTCAGGCTGTCACACCTTGTGATGGGTGGACGGGGCTGAGCCAGCAGGCGTCACACAGCGACTCCTGCAGGGGTCAGGCACAGTTCAGGGCTCTGTTATTTTTGGCAGGCAGATTACGTTATGTCACGAGATGGATCTGCTAATCCCGCTGCATGTGTGTGTGTGTGCGCGTATGCGTGTGTGCATGTGTGTGTGGATATGATCCCTAAGCGCAGTGGCAGTAAGCAGGGTTAGTGCTGCACTTAGAGATGATGTAGCACAATGTCAGGCCAATCAGGCTGCTCCGTGCTTCCTTTGTCCTTCCGGTTTTCTCCCTGACAGTGCTCGTATTCCACTGTAACACTTCATATAACTACAAAACAAATAAGTTTTGAAGGAGCATCTGTGGCTCAGGAGGTAGGAGGTGTGTGTCAGGAGGAGTGTCCTTGGACAAGACGCTTCACCCACCACTTACACTGGTGTATGGATGTGAATGAGTGTTTGGTGGTAGTCGGAGAGATGGCCTCCACTAGTTTCCATCAGAACGACTACTCTTACTGCTGCATTTCTTTTTATATCATCTTGAGATCCAGCAGTGGGTTTTGTCCTCTGTAGTGGACAAGTGTCACAGCTTTACTTAAAAAGAAAAAAACAAAACAAAAAAAACCCCTGTCCACTGCAAAGGACATTCCATAAAACAAAAAAAAAAAATTATCTAAACTGTTGCATTATGCTGTTAACAATCAAGGTAGTTATTTAATGTAAAAAAGTCAAAACTTTGACTTACTCGGTCTCAAGTCTCGGTCATAACTGGTGGCTGAAGCAATAGATTTATCACAAAATAACTGGATTCAAGTCACAGTTACTAGAGTGAATAAAACCTGAAGACTAAACATTAATCTAGCAGTGAAAAAAGGACTACTGTTAACTGATACGAAACGAACTGCTGTATCTTAAAAACAAATTAAAACGCAGAAACTACCACTGCCCCTAATGTAGTGCAGGAAACCCCCCCCCCCCCCCCAAATCTTAAAGGTTCATGATGATTGTCTTGGCACAACATGGGACCATTGACCCTTTAAGACTTAAAGAGTCACTAACAACCATAAGCATCTACTGATGTAAACTCTCTAATACCTATTGATCCAACAATTCTATCAATACGTGAAAATAATTGGTGTAAAATGCAGTTTGTCGTCTTTTCATGGTCATCAGATATGACCCATTTGGATGTTCAGAGGCTCTATAGCAGTGGTTCTTAACCTGGGTTCAATCGAACCCTAGGGGTTCGGTGAGTCAGTCTCAGGGGTTCGGCGGAGGTCAAGACACACACTCGACTCATTAGTCGGGTGTGTGTGTCGGGCTAGGTCTGTGTAAACAAACGGCTTCGGAGACTCTTTCTCTGATTGACATCCAATATACGCGGTGTATTGTTGTTGCTTATAGCACTACAACACATCCGGAAGTGTTTATAATCTCTTCCACTCGTCTGACGATGAATTATTTGAGTATTTTCCACACTGTTGTTATGACTTTTGCTACTTCCTGTTAACCACGGAGGCAGCCATGTGTGGCATTTGTTTACATTTTTCGGTCACCACACTGGTCAGTTACAATCGTGTGACGACCGATGCACCGTGGCAGATGGAGAAATCGTATTACGCTAAAGCCGAGCTAGTGCCATAATAAAACAACGATCACAAAAATACTGAAGGAGTATAACGAGAACTTTTTTTTTTATACACTACATGCAATTATCTTTTTTTATGTCAAAACTGCGTGGTTCGGAAAGTTCGGAGCGAGATGAAATGAAAACCAGGTTGACCTGACAGCCTACACATACAGAGGTTGGACAAAATAATGGAAACACCTTAAAAAATCAACAAAATATAATTTAATATGGTGTAGGTCCGCCTTTTGCGGCAATTACAGCCTCAGTTCTCCAAGGTATTGATTCATACAACTTGTGAATTGTTTCCAAAGGAATTTTAAGCCATTCTTCAGTTAGAATACCCTCCAACTCTTTTAGAGACGATGGCGGTGGAAATCGACGTCTTACTTGAATCTGTAAAACTGACCATAAATGCTCAATAATGTTGAGGTCTGGGGACTGTGCCGGCCATATGAGATGCTCAACTTCATTAGAATGTTCTTCATGCCATTCTTTAACAATTCTAGCTGTATGGATTGGGGCATTATCATCTTGAGGTGAAGGTGTTTCCATTATTTTGTCCAACCCCTGTACATATACACAACAGCAGAAGTCACACTGATTTGCAGTAAATATTCATTATTATTGTAGCCTGATGGAAATTAGGTGATGGGTGTGTGTTAAAATGTTAAAAATGATAAATAGCATAAATACAATAAGTTCATTATTGGAACACATAAGGTTACAAATTAAAACCATTTCAGTGTGGTTGTACTAAAAAAGGTCATGTCTTTGTGAAAAGGTATGTAATTTGTTGTAAGTTCATGCACTGTATTGGTTTTGTTCTTTGAGCACAGTGATGTTAATGCACGGTTCATTTTGTGCACCAGTAAAACATATGCCGGTGTCTTGAATTTGAAAAAAATCATATTGTATTTTTTAATAAAGAAGGGTTCGGTGAATGCGCATATGAAACCGGTGGGGTTCAGTACCTCCAACAAGGTTAAGAACCACTGCTCTATAGTTACTGTGGAAACACCATCATCTTCTATAACATTGATTCACCTGTAAAACCCATGGAGTTGGACATGTAGTTTGGTTGGAGAGGCTGATGGTGTGGATTTGCCTCCATGCTTTTGTCAGTCTACAGATGTAGTTCACCACCTCCAGTGTGTGACAGTGGAGGGAATGTATAATACTACATAACGTCAGTCCATTATTATTATTATTAGTATTATTAGTGGACGACACGGCAGTGCAGTGGATAGCACTCGTGCCTCACAGCAAGAACAACACTAGTTGATGGGGGTGGGACCCTTCTGTGTGGAGTTTGCATGTTCTCCCCGTGTCTGCGTGGGTTCTCTCCGGGTACTCCGGCTTCCTCACACCATCCAAAGACATGCACTGATAGGTTAATTGGTTAATCTAAATTGCCCATGGGTGTGAATGTGAGAGTGATTGTTTGTCTCTATATGTCAGCCCTGTGATGAACTGGTAACATGTCCAGGGTGTACCCTGCCTTCGCCCATAAGTAGCTGGGGTAGGCTCCAGCAACCGCCGTGACCCTAGTGAGGATAAAGTGGGTTCAGAAAGTGAATGAATGAGTATTATTAGTGTTATTGTTATTATGATTTTTCCTTTGCTATCCTCATTCTGTGTCTGTTTCCCCACAGCCACCTCCAACCCATTTCCCCCGAAGCCCCCGATCTTCAGCACTCTGCTCTACTCCCTGGTTCCCATCATTGGCCTGGCCGCCGTCGTTCTCTTCTCTTTCTGGATGTGGAGACACCACAAACTGGCCTACCCAGCTGCCCTCGTGCCCACACATGTAAGTGTTTCTGGGGGGATCCTGACCACTGGATGAACCCCACCGCACAAACCCCTGTGCCAAATGAAACAGGCTCCTGTCACTGGTGATTCCTTTGAATCCATGACCTTAGGCACATCTTTTTAGTCTCCTACGCTGTCAGTCAAACACCACGGAGAGATTGTGGTGTCCTCTTTCTTTGAAGTTGCTTTTGATGCAGTTGGAGTTTCTGTTTTTTGCCTGTTCAGCCACAGTGGCCACTGCCTTCCACTTCATTTGCTAATTGCAAACAACGCGGAAATGTTAAATGCATCATTTGCTTTCAGGGCAAACAAATAATCCAGGGTACTAGTGAAGATATACTGCAAAAGCTCTGCTCTTACAAGAAAAAAGAGATAACAAGGGGATAACATTATGTAAAACCGGCTTTTATCTGCCGAAAGAACATGGATGTTTCATTTAAAAAATCTTTAAAAATCTGAAAAACGTAGTGAAATAGATGAGATTTTATAAAAACAAATTTTCCGTTCTGTACATTGTCTATAAAAACACAGGTGTTGCACTGAGCCGGAACACTGGCAATGCAGTGAATTCCATTTGTCTTTACTTAAGATTTGAAAAGGAGGAGATGCTTGAAATGACAAATTATGACGTCAAAATTACATATTTGTTGTTGTTATCGTCAAACTAAGGGGTCAAACAGCTGTACAATTCTGGTATTTGTAATTTCAAGCATTAAGTTACTCAAAACATGGAATGTCAGAGGAATGTTGGAGTATTTTATTAAGATGATAAAAGCTTGAGATAATAAAAAAAACCCACCAGATTAGAAGAACTATCGACTCTGATGGAAAAGTCAGACTGTAGGCAGTATAAGTCGGAGTCAGTTGGGTAAATGCAGGGTGATGCTGCATGTCCTCATTAGTAGCACCTTAAAAAAGTCAAGGATTGTTTGAAGCTGTGATGCAGTAAGAACAAGGCAGCATCTCCACTCAAACCTTCAACTACAGCACTATAAAAAGGAATTCCCAGGAAGAGGAAAATCCTTGTTTCTGCAAAACGTGTTATTTTTTTTTCTGAAAGGACTACAAATCTTCTCAAGCATGCATTACTATGGAAAAGTAATCAGTCATTTAGCCATTTAATCATCATTTAGGTGTAACAGTCTATTCTGGACAGATAAATGCTAAATTAGCTACACTTTTGAGAGTGTTAGAAAACATGCAGCAAATAATAAAACAAACAAGTGTAAGATGTTTGACATTGCATGCTAAAAGTTATAGCGAGAGATTATTCAAAGCTGAAATTTAGCTTCAAGAAATGTTTGTTTATAATGCACAGGTAAATGCTAAAAGGGGTTAAATTAGTGTATTTAGTGCAAGCTAACATACAAGCTGAAGTACCAAGCTCAATATAATATGTTTCATATAGCATAGGAAAAGTATCTGATACAGGGTAAAAAGTAGTAAACTGAAGTATAAAGTAGAACAAATCATAAAATAGTTTAAAAAAAATTTACTGTTTCATATTGCAAACTAAACATATCAAATAGATGCTACAAGTGCTACATTGTCCAAAGTGTAAGCTAGCATGAATTATAAATTATTTTTCGTCAACTACTTTATGTTTCACATGGCAAACTAAACATTATAGAGGAATTAAAAAGGGTTAAATTACTAAATTGGTCAAAGTTAATGGTAGCATTAATTATCATATACTTAGCTAAAATAAACCTACATTTCACTTAACAAGCTGCAAGTAACAGCTAAATGCTAAAAGGGGTTTAATTTATATATTAAAGATAAGCTATATATTCTCAGCTAAATGTAATACGATCCACATAGCAAAAGGGAGAGTTAAAAGTATCTGATATGTGTTAAAAATGTTCACTAACATCAATAATAAAATACTTAGATTTATTGTATTTCACATAGCAAAGTAAAAGCTAGAAGCGATAGATAAATTCCTGCATTGTTCAATGTGTAAGATGAAAGAGGATCAAACTGTTACTATTTTTGTTTGATTTTTTTTTTTTTTAAGTTGCTAGTTTTATTCTGGTTTAAGAAATTTAGCCAGGAACCATCTCACCACATTGGGATTTTTTATTTTGTTGAGTACAGTGTCAGAATATTAGGCTTTTTTGGCTGTGGGCTGTATTTGCAAAGTGCTGTAGTTTTTTTTTTTTTTTCTCTTTTTCTTTCCTGTGTGCGCTCTAACAGCCGTGGCCTTCGCTGGCCCATGCATCAGCCAAACAGAGCTACAACCAGCCTGAGCAGACGCACTGAAAGTTTACATTTGGATAATTGCTTTTTTTTTTTCACTTCCCTCTTGTAAAGTTGAATTGAAGGCTCCGAGGAGTCCTCCTTCCACTTTGACACTTCTTTCCTGAACAAACACTTGTCTTTAAGAGCGGGTGCCAGGAGATGACTGAAATCGGGGACGTACCTAAAAGGCTCTGAACCAAACAGAAGACTCTAACTTACTCCAAATGTGAAGTGCATATTGTGTTGTTGAGCTTAAAGTAAATAGAGTTTCGACCCCATCAGATAGTGCACCTTTTTATTACCCTTCCCTTATCCATGCTGTCTTTTCTTATTCAGTCATGCTTTTTCCCACAGCCGCTTAGATAGAAAAAAAAAAAAAAAAAAGACTTCCTATCAACACTCTTGATCTTTTTCATGTTTTCACTTGAATCAGAAATGCTGCTTTGAGGCCAGGTTTGTCAGTTTTTAACCTTGAAGATCAAATCTTTGTCAGATACAGAGGAAAAAAGCCAGGTTTTTTTTTTGCTAGCTCACTGATTAATTTTGTTATTTTATGAGTCTGTGGAGGTTTTAACCCGACAGCAGCTGGAGCTGTATTCTCTGAGCAGCCAAAGCAGCGAGGGAAAAAGAAAACCCTTGTAGAGCCTCTACCGTATGGAAGAGGAGTCAGGGGCCTCTGCATTATTGATGAGGCTTTATATAGGCAAACAAAACTAAACACAGAGACGCTCACAGCTCTGCCTCGGAGGATGGTGGTGGGTGGGTGGGTGGATGGGGGAGGGGGAGGGGGAGGGGGGAGTGCGGGGGAGGGAGTGAAGAGAGACATGCAATTCTCTCAACTTAGTTATTGTATTTGCACAGTCCTAAGGCAAAGCAAGGGGAAGAGATAAAAAAGACAGTTCAACAATACAATCAGGAAACAAATAGTAACGCACACTGATAAAAACCAACAGCAGCTTATGAAACGCTGTACCTGGAAACAGTTAAATGAATAAATAAACAACACAAAACAGAACAAGATCAGGAGAGCGGATCAGATAACAACACGATGATACGGTGGGAAAAAAAAAAAAAGAGAAGAAGACGACGACGACAACAGCGCCAAAGATTTTCTGAAAATCACAAGGGGAATAAAGGCGAAATAAAATAGCCGTGATGGAAAAAAAATGAAGTCATGCCGGATGTGTGTAATGTGTGCATATTAGCTCACGGATGAGTAGGCGCACACAAGACTGAAGAAGAAAAGGAGGCCACCTCTGAAGGAGAATGTGTTTAAAAGTCAGCTCGTATGGTTTTTTAGAAGGAGGTGACGCAGTAGATGCCACTCTGCAAGGAAGACAAAAACACATGGATGGATGGATGAGGTGGGGATGGATGAGGTGGTGATAGACGGATGGATGGATGAATAAATGATGGATGGATGGATAGATAGATGATGGATGAGTTGGTGGATGGATGGTTGGATGGGTGGATGCTGGATGGATGGATGGATGAATGGATGGATGGATGGACGGATGGATGGATGAGGTCATGATGGATGGATGGATGGATGGATGAGTGGGTGGATGGATGGATGGTTGGATGGATGACTTGATAGATGAATGGATGAGGTCATGATGGATAGACGGACGGACGGACGGATGGATGGATGAGGTCGTGATGGATGGATGGTTGGATGGATGGCTTGATAGATGGATGGATGAGGTCATGATGGATGGATGGATGGGGTCGGGATGGATGGATGGATAGATGGATGAGGTGATGGATGGATGAGGTGATAGATGGATGAAGGTGGCGTCATGCAGACTTTCATTTCTGCTTTTTGTCGTGCGGTTGACGAATGTGCTTTTCCACGGTGTCACAGGTGATCAATCACTCCTCTAAAGTCAGCGAGGACGTCTTCAAGCAGTTTTCACAAGGTTAAGAGTAAAAACACAAGGCAACCTCCATCTGTTCCTCCATGGGTTGGCAAATGTTAAAGAAGAGGGCACAGTTTTCAGATTTTTTTTTTTTCTGTCACATGTACACGAACACGAGGAAACGATACGATCCAAAAAATATGTAAAATCCACTGTTTGGAGTTCAGAATACTTCATGTGTTTTTTCTCATTTTTTAATTTATTTTTTAGAGCTGATATTTTTGTTACATTTGTAATGAAACATACAGAACAACTTTGTAAACCAGTCAGATTTAGACACTGAAGAAAACATAAAATAGAGGTGACATTAGGGTTTTACTGATGTTTGTGTAAAGCTTGTTGTTATACATTTCCTTTTTTTTTTCATACTAAAACAGTGCATTTTTGTGTAATTTTGTTTTTACATATATAGTCGTGGAAATAATGATTAGACCACCCTTGTTTTCTTCAGTTTCTTGTTCATTTTAATGCCTGGTCCAACTAAAGGTACATTTGTTTGGACAAATATAATGATAACAACAAAAATAGCTTATAATAGTTTCATTTCAGAGCTGATATCTATCCATTTTCCATGTTTTCTTGATAATAACCAAAATCACTTCAGTTCTTATATCAATATCTATGGCATTGCACTGCCAAAAACAGTGCTTTTAGGCATTCCATGTTTTCTTTTCTGTCTGTTTTAGTCACATGATACACACAAGAGTTAGTACTTAATTGCATAACTGTTGTTTTTGATGACTTTTGATGGTCTAATAATTTAATAATGTATATTAATACTTAATATCATAATTTAATAATATTTTTTTACACTAAAACAAAGAGAAATTTTGGAGTTGTCATTATTTATAGGTTTTTATGCTATTATTTTAAAAGTCTGGCCCACTTGAGATCAATTTATTTATTTATTTAGTTAGTTTATTGAGTGACAATTGCGTGTGGCCCCTTAAAGAAAATGAGTTTGACATCCCTGCGATACAACATAATACACAGTATGAACAAATCACATGCATCTGTCAGTAGCGTCCCGTTTGTATACGATACCATTCCAGGTGTTGGTGCTAACTGACTTTGCAAGAACCGTGTGCCAACTGCACCGCTGCTGCTTCTAAAATGGCCGGGCCGTGCATCACACTGCGCACATTTAATCTAAATGTGTAATTAAAAGGAGTAGGAATGTGATTATGTCCTAAACAAGCAGCTGCAGCCTGAACAGAGCCCAAGAGAAGAGAGGAACATATGCAGGATGCTGACTTCTGCTGCCTAGGCCTTTTACAGCAAACTGTCAGCTAAACAACAGCACCGTGATAATTTGTTTGCACACTATTGCAAATGTCAGAGTGGAACTACACATACATTCACATCAACCATACAGATATCACTAAGGCTGGGTACTTTTATACACTCTATGGACAAAAGTATTGGGACACATCATGGCTACAGCTAAAAAATGTCATGTTCATGCTGATTTGAGATAAAATCATCAATATTTACTTCAAGTTTAATGGGAGATTTTTCCTCCTGTGTAGATGGTTAGTTTTGGTAGAACATTATTATTTATAGTCAGAGCATGAAAGATATTTTAGAAATTTAGAGGTAGAACATTTAGAATCATAGTCATGGAGTGAAAAAAACAAAAAAAAAAACCAACCCAAAATCAATGTTGAGAGAAATTATGTAAAAACCGTCTTTGAAGAATTTTGGAAGCAAAGACAATAATTTAAACCAGAGACGTCAAACTCATTTTAGTTCAGGGGCCACATTCATCTGAAGTGGGCCAGACCAGTAAATTAATAATATAATAATATATAAATAATTCAAGTCCAAAATGTTCTCTTTGTTTTAGAGTAAAAAAAAAAAATTAAATAAAATTACAGTATGAAAATGCTTACATCTACAAACTGTCCTTTAAAAAATGTGAATCACATGACCAGCTATGAACAAATTGAAATGTATTTAGAAAAATAAGTTCAATTTCAACGATTTTATGTCTCTGTTTATCATCTACGCATGTGCATTACAACTTAACGATCACAGTGGATCTACAAATATACAACAAGTTTAGTAACAGGCCCAATAGGGTTCAAACTGCACTTATCTTAAGACATTTCAGATTATTCACATTGTTTGTGAAAGGATAGTTTGTAAATGTCAACATTTTCATGTAATGTTACTTTTTTTTTTACACTAAAACAAAGAGAAAAATTTGGAGTTGTTATTATGATCATATTTTGCCGATCTGACCCTGTTGAGATTAAATTGGGCTAAATGTAGAACCCGAACTAAAATGATTAATGTAAATGTTATTCAGAGTAATTTTTGTATTTCACAAATTTATCCCACAGGCTGGATCGGACCCTTTGCCAGTCCGGTTTTGGCCCGCATGTTTGACACCCCTGATTTAAAGAAAAGTAACCAATGCAATGATAATTATCCCAATTTAAAACTATATTATGACATTTGTCAGTATTGTTTTGTATCCCAGACCCCTATTAGAAAAGAAACACCTGAATTCAATGTGTCCCAATACTTTTGTCCACGTAGTGAAGCTCTGACTGAATTGATGATACTGTCAGGTTTCTAAAAATGTCTTGTGATTCAGCACCAAATTTCAATACCTCAGGAGTAAATCTGCTTGTACTCAGATCTAATAATCCCGGTTAACGGCTTTCTAATGTAACACAAACATGTTGTTTCCCATTAATAACCTCGACACCACATTCTAATGAGTCCCGCTATAGTCTCATGATGAACCTAAACTATTTTTACACCTCTCATTAGGACAAAAAAGATCCTCAGTGTTGTGTGTTTCGCACCGTTGCTTCATCAAAAAAACTAATCGGTGTCTGAAATGTGCAGCCTCCACTTAAACAGACATACGGCGCCCTCGAAAACACATGAAAACCTTAGCAATGTTTGTCTCAAGAACAATTAGACTGTCAGTGTTCACTAAAGCACTGACTTGATTATGTGCATCCAGCATTAATGGTAGAAACAAGCAAACATCACTCCTGTTCTTAAAGCTGCCCATCATGCAACACTCGCTTAAATACTGGGCCTGTGTAAAATGAATATTATTGGAGTAGAATCATTTAATTAT
This sequence comes from Sphaeramia orbicularis, assembly GCF_902148855.1. NCBI lineage: Eukaryota > Metazoa > Chordata > Actinopteri > Kurtiformes > Apogonidae > Sphaeramia > Sphaeramia orbicularis. Next base: position 6,449,872 of record NC_043958.1, read on the forward strand.
ATACCTGTATGGATCATTCAGTCAATGCAAATACAGCTTTTCTACAGTTCTTCAACTTCAAATAGAATTTTTAATATTGTAACGCTATGTAAATGGTTTGATTTTACACTAAGGATAAGATAAGAGACTAGACATCAAATTGCCACCTAATTTTGCATGATATGATGTAACTGTTGCCCTTTAAACAGTAATTCATGAATCCAATAATGCAGATCTGGTATTGTACATCAGAATCAGAAGACTTTATTTATCCCAGGGGAAATTGTTGCATGTTACAGTTGTTCCATGTATGTATAATAAAAAGTAGTAGGAAAGAAATGATCAATACTACAAAAATGTATGTACTTCAAGGATTTAAAAGCACCACCAGATTTTTTTTTTTTTTTGCAAATTTTCTAGGAACAATATAAGTTTTAATAAAATAACAAGAAGCAATTTGTTGCTTATTGATTTTTTGGGGGGAAACACTATTATATTGACAAAAACAATTAGAGCATTACAGAAATAATACATTGAGAGTATTGAAAAGTTGGTCTTGTATCTATCTATCTATCTATCTATCTATCTATCTATCTATCTATTGTTCATTTTCTTGAATATTTGTCATTTTTTTCATTTTGTCTTTTCTATTCAGCGTGCTACTTTATGGTTATTTTTGGTCATTTTCTTACATATTTTTTATATTGATTTTATCTAACTTTTTTTTTTTATGCATTTTTCCCATTTTGTTAATTTCTTACTCATTTTGTTGCTTATATTTGTACTTTTTAATTATTTTTGTTAATTATTTTGTCCTTTCTAGTCATTGCGTTACTTATTTGTTTTATTTTGTATATTTTCTTGCCTGTTTTGATCTATCTATCTATCTATCTGCTACAAATATTATCAATATGATAAGTAAAAAAACTGATATAGATAGGTAGATGGATATGTAAGCATGTAAAAGTATTGTTTAATTGTTCACCAAAAGTCCCAGGATGTAGACAGAGCCGCCCACTTGCAGAAGTCGGAGTACTTTGTCATGTAGTTGTGAGACTAACACCAGGTTGAGTTCATAAACAGGACGGTCGCTTTCTAAAGCTAAAGTCTCCCCTTTAGACAACATTGTTCTTCTAACTCTTTATAGACTCCATAAAGCTAAACCTTTAAAGGCAGCATGGATGCACGGTGACTTAATTACACACTGTGATTATGTCATTATGAGTGTGCTCCGTCTCTGGACGACATATTTGCCGTCGAGCCGTCATAATCCTCAGCGCAGTGCGAAGTGGAGGCAAACTGGAATTGATTGTGTCTGAGTACACAGACCCACAGCTTTCACATGGACAGGAGGGGAGGACTTACACTTAAGGACGGCCCATTTTCCACCAGGGCTCCATGGCTGTTCATTTTGATCCATCTGATCAAAACCTCATTGGTGGCGTTGGTAAAAGTCCACGTACACCTGGACGGTGTGTGGATTATTACTGCCCCAAAGGCTCAGTGCACTCCAGTCACCTCAAAGACACTTAAAACTCATTCAAGCACCTTATGTCCCATTTATTCACCGTCGTTTTGACTCAGCTCTTTATTTTTTTTCATTCATGGAAGGTCATGAAGTACCACATATTTTACTAGAAAGATGTGAAGTGAATTGCTTACTTGACTCTTATTTAATGAATAGTTTAATCATCATTTATTGAGTAATTTTTTTTAACAAATCAGTCAAAATTTTGTGATTCTTGTAGATTTTCACCTGATTTTTTTTTAACGATTTTCAGTGGATGGAAGATGTGTAATTTAGTTTACTCAATTACTCTAGTTTATTTGGTGCATTTTTGGTTGATTTTTATGTTGGTTTTGGCATTTTAATTTTGATTATTATGTTTAGTTTGGAATTTTTTTAAAATGAATTTAGATGTTTTGTTTCTGTTCTTTTGTTGGACCGAAGATACATACTGTACCTGTTCCAGTCTAATTATTTTGTCATTTTTTACTGTATTCAGTGCTTGTTTGTTTGTTTTTTATGGCTTGATTATTTTGTGGATTATGGTGTTAATTTTTTTTTGTTCATTTTATTATTTTTGTTTTTTTTTTTACTTGATTAGATGTGTACTCTACCTGAAGGTTCAGATCTGATTATTTTTTGTTAATTGTTAGTTTATTTAATGCATTTCTGTTTGCATTTTTTTAATGTTCATTTTGAGTATTGCTTTCAATTTGGATGTTTTTGGGTTCATTTTATAATTTATTTATTTTTTTGTTCTTTTGTCGGACAGAAGATGTGTTCTGATTATTTGGTTAGTTTATTAAGTACGTTTTTGTTTATTTTCTTATGTTAATTTGCATTATGTTGTGGATTATTGTGTTCATTTTATTATTGTTGTTTTTTCTTCATTTCTTGATTAGATGTGAACCCTACCTGAAGGTTCAGATCTGATTATTTTTGTAGTTTTTACTTTATTTAGTACATTTTTGTTTATTTTCTTATGTTAACTTTGATTATTTTGTTATTATTGGGTTCAGTTTTGGGTTTTTTTGTTCATTTTATTTATTATTTTGCTTTTTGTTCTTTTGTTCATTTATCATTTAATGCTCATTTACATAATGCTATGTTATATAATGTTAATGACAGCCAGCATATGCTGCAAACCAGGATTTCTTTGCTGTAGTCTCAACAGTACAACACTGTATCAGTTTCTAAATTAAATCAGGGTGAGCAGCCTTTCCATGAGACTTTTCAGCATGTTAAAATGATAAAGTGTAATAAACAGAGGTATACATTTCGAAAAAGTGAGGTGTTTGAACTAAAATATATTGTTTACATGTGTGGCTTAACCCATAGTGAAAGTTTTATGTCCTTTCTTTTGGTTGATTTCTGTGAACTTTCACTTGGGGTCAAGGTCCATGAAAAGGGTGTTCGTTAAAGGTCAGTTGAACAAAGGTGTTGCATCATATGTGATTTTAACATTTTTAGTGCCTGTGCAAGAACGTAAAGGAAAATGTAAACATCAGTGCGTCCTAGATCTCAGCAACACTTTGAACTTCTGTCCTCAGGATGGCTTCTATATCAGACATTCATTATGATCTGTTCCTTTTACTCAAAGCAATGTTTAAGTATCGAGATACATTGCTTTGCCTCCGTTCTGCGAGAGCTGGATCTGTCTCAAACCTTTATTTCCAAAGCTCTAGTCAGGAGTTCGAGGGGAACAAAAGGTCGTTCTGAGACGCCCATCATCTCCTACCATTTATCTGCCTCTATTCCATCCACTAACTGACAGAAAATAGCAATAATTTCTCTGTTTGCTTCTTATGTTCCTTTTCAACAAGCACGCCTTTCACATTATGGTGGAGGTAAGAGCAGTTTCATTGAAGTTGAAACACTATTAGTCCCCCCTTCCCCTTTTTTGGGTTCAGAGCTTGAATTCTCCACCTCAATCCCAGACCACCATTTTGTTGTTCTCTTTTGCTTTTCAACAACGTCTTGTTCTTTTTTTTTTTCATGCCTGGGTTTATTGCATGGATGGATGTTTTTGTTTTTTTTAATAATTTTTTCTGTGCGTGTTCCCTGCTGAAAATGTATTGTGCATGGTGGGAAAAAAGCCAACACGGCTCCGAATGCAGCCTCCCTTATTTGTATTTTTTTGTAAGAATGTCCACCTGTGATGTTTATGTAACGTATTGTGTGTGATGTGACCCAGTTTTCCGAATGGTATCTGCGAGACCTATGGCTCTGTGCACAGAGCGAGACAGAACAGAGGTGTTTGAAAATGAAACCACAGCATGCTTTTCCATCTCATATGCAGACTGAGGAGGTGTGCAGAGGCATTTTGCATAAGTAGGAGCTCTGCCACTTACCTGGAACATTTTTCAAGTCAGGAGTGTAAATTACTTAAGTACAAGAGGAGCATAAGCTTTTGCAAATGTACTTTACATCTAAAATTCTGAAATGGAAGCTTGGCTGCAAAAATCTGTGAGAGTGGGGAAAAAGGAAACTCGCTTTCTCTAGAGTCTGGATGTTATTGTCTGTCAGGCTTTCTTTGTTAGGTCATATCAACATTTTGTTTTTGATATGACCTCAGGTTTTATGGGCATGTCAACAACAAGATGTGACCTTAAGATATGATTCCTTGAGGTTAGACTAACTAAATAACTGCCCATTGTGCTCAAAATCAAACTTGGCCTTTTGATTATGTTGTGTTTACGTAGCACAGACCAAACCAGCCCTAAAAGAATTAATTCTGATGTAATAGATGAAGGTGTAACCCGATTAGGGCACGGGAGACGGTTGAGGGTTGAGAAGAACGGCGTGAAGCAGCAGATTCTGTTTTCCTGTTTCCTGTGGTCTGCTGACTAAGTGTAATGCGCCCCGGTTTGAGGCCACGGCGCCCTGTGATCGGACAAGGGATCCGGTGACTCTCAAGGGAACGCCTGGCTTGGGCTTAGGCCTGGACCGGGCCGTTTCATCAGGCCAAAGCCCGGAAGAAGAGCGTCAACGGTTTCTACTGTCGAAACAATACAGACTAAGGGAAAGAAAAGAGTCCGGGACTGTGATAGGGATCATCTCAGATGCTGGGCTTCTCTTGTCTCTTTGATGTCAACACATGGTGTCTGGCACAGCGACGTGAAGCAGGGTTAGGGTTACATTTGGCCATGTTAGAGTTCAAGAGAAAGCTCATGGAACGTAAGGTTAGGGTTAATTGAGTTTCGTGAACTTTGACTCAGGGTTAAGGTTCCATGGAAAGTGTGGATGTCAAAGGTCAATGGGAAGAAGGTTTGTTGTTTGTGCAAAAACTTTTGCAGGCACGATCTGAAAATTTTAACAGCACGCCTTCCTGGTTCATGGGAACATTTTGACAATCTGCCTCCAGTTGAGTGATGTATTAAACATTAATTATGAGCTCCTTTTACACCGGTTGGAGGCCACAGTGCCCTGCATCAGGACAAGTGATCCAGGCCCTCCCAACGGCATGGCTCTTCATGGCTAAACCTGTCAGAATAACAAGGCTATCCATAAACAATGCACAAGCAATGACAGAAAAGAGTCCAGCAATAACTTGAATCTGGATCATATTTGATGCCACGCTTCTTGACTCTTTTTTTTTTTTTTTTGTTTGTTGTTGGTATATCAGTGGCTAACTTTGCAGAACGGAGAACGCAGACCATCCTTTTTTCGTCCATTACATCCTTACTTGAATGTCCACTCTGGCCTGGTACAGGGCTGTGCAACTTTGGCAAAGTGTTCATTTAAGTCCTTAGATGTCTTGAATTCAGTTTGATGAACATTACTTCTGAGAAGTCAGTTTTCTTGTGGATTTATGAGGTCTGTGCTGCCAAAAACATTTTATTTAATACCATCTTTTCATCTTTATACTTGTGCTTAACTGTTGGCAATATGGAGATTAAGCCCATGTTAAACCTATTTCTAAGGCCAAGAAAAGGATGATTTGTTTACAGTTCCAACTTAAATTTGGTAAAAAAAAAAAAAAAATCTTGAAAAGACCTTAAAGTATTGAATTAAAATGCGATGGATGTAGACATTAATTTACTCCTGTCAATTGAAAATGTCCAATCATCTTCTTTGACCTGAGACAAAGTAGATACATATGAAACCAGAGGGGTTAGAATGATAATAATAATCAGAGTATGATTCATATCGTGATAATTTCCATGTTTGTGACACATTCTGTACCTCTGTATTTCTGATATCTTGCACTGCTTGGCAATTATTTGTCATTTTCTGACTATTAGGAAATATTTAATACAATACATACACATCTGGTTTCTTCAACCTTCACATGTGATAAAAAGTCAAACTTCAGACTTATAATTGTAACATTTTTAGTCATATTGCCCAGTCTTTTAATCTGTTCTTTTATGGTTAGAGTATTTATGGTTTGTCATGTTGCATTTCGCAAATGTATGGGGAGTCAGCACTGTGATATTAAATTACATCATATGGTTGTATAAGATAAGATAAGACAGCAACAACATACAACAAGCAAGTGCAGAGAAAGATAGGTACAGAAAAACAAATGAGGAAAAAAAATCAGGTATTTATAAAGATATTTATATATATATAGAATTAAATAATATTGGTATTTTCAATATTGTATTGTACACATTGTATATTATTTTCTATAGCTTGCATGAGTGGAATATCTGCAATCTAGATCTTGCTACAAAGTTAAAAACAATTATTTAAGTAAGTAATGATGAAAAATAAATGTATAACAACACAAAAACTGAAACACAAAAGAAGACTGCACGTTGCAGTAATTATTCAGCTTTTATCGGCTCCAGCTCAGCCTCGTATCTTTGGACTTGAGGATGACGAGCCTTGTATCCCTGAATAATAGTGTCATTTCAAAGCCGTTTTCTCATGCTCACGATCTGATTCGCATATTTTTCCCAAGCACAATGGACGCACAAGAATATGTCATGGTGACATTTGAGCAGACATACTGACGGGTCGCACTATTAACAAAACTGAGCAGTCAGTGTTGTCTTGACTGCATCATCCCCAGAATCCAAATGACTTTCACTCACTAATTACACTCTAGTATTCACAAAAAACGGCTTCTGGTCTCTTGTGGTTGCAGACAAGTTCTCCTCTCATATTTCTGATCAAAATCCGAAGCTTCAATCTAGACCAAATGTACAGAACTTTGTCTTTGTGACGACTTGCCAGCAATCTGCATTTTAAAATGTTCTTTTGTTGATCTTTCTCTCATGCAAATCAAGAGCCAAATCAGAGGAACTTTGTGTGCCAACCAAGTACAATGGATGCACTCAGATTTCTCTCTTTTCTGCAGACAGTGTAGTCTTCCACTTATCTTTTTTTTTTTTTTTTTTTTTTGCGTCCAAGAATGTCAGAATTGAGAAAAAGCTCTAAATGCCAAGCACAATAAACCTTCATAGTGGATTGTTCTTGGATCGGGAGGCAGGTCGCAGTGGCTTCGGTTTCCTCCGTTCCTTGGTATTTATCGAAAAACAGAGTGGGAGACGAAGAAACTGAAGACATTTTACCGTCAGATGGGGGGGAAAGTGGACTGGATTTCAGTAGAAGACGAGCAGCCGACACAAAATGGTCCCCAGAGAAACTATATGTGTCATGGTTTGTACAATTAATTACGAACTTGCAATTCGTGCAGAACTGGATCCTCCCTAGAGAATAAAGGCAAACATTCTAACTTTAAATACTGCACGTGGGATTCTAGAAGCTTTTACCAGACGAATACCGTCACGTCAAGACAGACCTGTTTGTTTTGTACACTGTGAATTCTCCTAATTACATGCTATTGCTTTCTGGTACCTATATAACCTGTATGGCTGTGCTTCATACATCACACGCGGTTGGCAGCACAGAAGCAGGTTTTTTTTTCTGTTCACTGTCGGTTATTATTTAAATTCAAACTGTCAGTAAAGATCACTCACTGCAGTGTAAGCAAACGTTCTAATAAACTATAATGATAATGATAACGAGGTTCGTACGGGTGGTTGAAATCTTTGAAAATGCTTGAATTTTCAAGGTCTGGAAAGTGCTTGAATTTTATTTTAAGTACCTGATAGTGCTTGCAAATTTTAACTCTGATGTGATTTTTAAAATTATTATTATTTATTTATTTTAGATGTTAACTCAAGCCAAAGCTACTTACAGAGAGGTGATAGGTTTTGAAAAAGAAAACTTTATATCAAAAAAAACCCAAAACAGATAATTCCCAGGTGTTCTCAGGTCGACTCCAGGTACATTTTTTATCTTAATCTTTGTCTCTGTGCAAGTGTGTGAGAACAACGCCAAGTGGCTTCCCTTTTTTTGGATAAAACATTGTGTTCTCCTTTAATTTTGAAAATTTTTGCAATCATGAAACATAATTTTAGATGTTGCTAGCGTAATACAATGTACATCATTGTGATAAAAAGTGGAAAAAAATAATCACAAGTGTACGTATTTCTCTAGGTATGTATTTTACCCCAGCGATGATGTGCTGTGCTGGAAAAATGTGGAAAATTACCCTTAAAAGTGCTTGAATTTGACCTTAAAAAATGTGTATGAACCCTGTGATAATAAGAATACACAGTCCTTACACCAGTAGAAGTACAGATACTGTAAAAGTAGGAGGACTGTGTCAACTATAAAGGTATAAAAGTATAAAAGCCTACATTCTGCCTCTCAAGGACATTTCTAGTAACTGTTTTTGTGTGAAAAGAACCAAATCTTTCATTACATTAATATTATGTCTATAGCCTATTAGACGATTGAACCATTTTACCTTCAAATTAAATAGAACACAACATCCATCGTAACTCAGATTACACACATTTTCTTTATGATTTAAGGTTATAAAATACTTTAAATCACAATAAACAAAATAAGCACAATTGCAAAATCAGACGCTGTAAGTTTGTTTTGTTTTGCGGCATCTTTTATATCATGTTTGTATTGTTTGTTTTATGGCATATTCATCACATTAGACCTTTGAGGGTTTTTTTTTTTTACATTTTGCACTTGTCTTTTGCATTTTTTGTCATTCGTTTGCAGTTTGCTCTCATCTAACTAAAACTTTTTAGTGTTTTTGTCTTGTTCTGTGTTTTTGCATTAACTTCAACTTATGTCTTTTACATCGTTTTGTCGTGTTAGATCCTTTACATTGTTGTCATTAATGGCATTTTTGGTCAGTGACATGTTTTGATCATTTTTATCTTGTTAATGCATTTTACACTTTATGGTTTTGTCTCTTTTTTTTGGGGTGAATTCCCTGAGAAAGTTTTGCGTTCTTGTGTTATTATTTTATCCATTTAGATTGAATCCAGTCTTGATGTTGTGAAGATGCACAATGATACAAAATACAATTAATGATTTATATTAATTAAAATGTAAGGAGTCGAATCTTCAGATAATTGTGTTTAAATTTAGGGATTAAAATTAGAATGTTGCTTGAGGTACAGATATGAAACCCTGCCTGTGTAGAGTAAACATGTTTTTGTAAGTTTTTTTCCATCTCTGGTCACTAAATCTATGTTTTTCATATGAAACGTGTCTTAGAAACTTAACTCCACAGTCAGGCTTCATACTTTGAACTCTTTGTTGACGCCATTGGTTCTCATAGATACAAAACAGCTTTCCAACATGTGTGGAAAACCTTCTGTGAGGCTAAAGAGTCAGTATTTACTTTAGTACCATGTGTTCTGAAGACGCTTCTTAAGGTGCCAACCCGGGCCTGTTTGGACCGTCTCTGTAATCCAACCTCAGCGCCATCGTGGGTAATTTTCCCCGTCATTTGGCTGGCATCGGGTGTGAAAGCAGTGTTTAGAGACAGCAGGTCTGCCTCGCAGCTCTCCGTTAGAGGGAAAAAGGCTTTAAGCAAACACATCAGTTCCCACTCGAGTCCTCCTTCCCCTCCTTCAGCTGCTACACTCCCACTAGACTCTGGTCATAAACACAGACGGCCTGTTCTCGGTTTCTACCAAAGGCCAACACAGTTTTCAGACTTCAGATGCTATTGGACAGCAATCGATTCATTTGACAAGTGTAGCTTTTTCTTTCTTTTTTATTGGAAAAAAATTACTTGCTTGCAGCATCCAGTACAGTATCCTGTCGCTTCAGTGTGTGCTGTCAACCTTTTGTAGCTTAAGGCCAAATTCTGACTCTTAGCATATTTCTGAGATCCAAAAAAGGAGGAAAAACTGGCCTGTACGTATACTATACTGCTGCCTAATTAAATATTCTACTCTTGACTGTCTGCCATCAGGAATCTAGTTTTATTTATGGTCACAGGATAATGTACCGCAGAGATTTGCTGACACAGGGTCGCCTTATTTTCCATTTCAAAACCCATTTTGCATTGTTTGTGCTAGCGGGCTTTTTGTTTTGGGGTATATGAGGTAATGCTAGTTAGTTAGCAATAGCAAAGCATGTTTGTTTGCACCAAAGTGTAATGTTTGCAATAATATTCAAAAGAAACTTGTCATTAAAAAGTATGTATTAGAATTTTTTTTTTAAAAGGTGAAGTGTTGTTTATATATTAATGTAAAGCTAGCTAACTCTGTAAATTAACACAGTTATTTGCTAGGATCACAAGTCATTCAGTACAAAAGATTAAATTACTTAAAGTAATTGATATAACCACCATCACCCATTTGTTTGTAGACAATAGTTATAAAACTTCAACATCTCATGTATTTTAATTATTGAAATATTTTTTAACCAGAAGTAACCAGTGGGAGTAACTCTCCAAACAAATGCTAAGGCTAACTTACAAAAAAAAACAAACATGAGCACACTCCAAACATGGAAATATCGCTAACAGATCATTGTTATCCAATATCAAAGTAATGCTATCATTAGTTGATGTAGCTAAGTTACGCTAACAAGTAAAGGGAAAAATTAATGATCGGCATTTCTAACAAAATCTTGTGATAATCTTTTTAGTTATTATTATTATTATTATTAGTTGTAGTAGTAGTATTTAATTTAGAAAAAATGACTCATTGAGATTAAAAATCCCTTTTGCAGCAGAAGTTACAGGAAGTAGAAACTTACATCCATACATAAAACACCAGACTAAAAATATACACGTAGAACACCACCAATAATTTAAAAGGTACTAAAAGTATTAGTTTTAATGTAACTTAGCATTGAGATGTTTGGAAAAATATGTTTAATTCAATAAACACAAACTCCTGTAATCTGATTACAGCCCCCATGGCTAAAGCTAAACCTTCTCTTACTCTTATTAATTAATCAACATAGCATTCATTTACAAATAGACCATGATAACACCTAAAAGTGAATGAGACCATAGTGAAATTCATTGTCTTAATGTTTCTAGAGAGAATCGGATGTTTTTTAAAATGGTGTAGAATGGAGCCAGTGTCGTCATCAGTTTTTATTGTAACTGAACATAGCTCTACAGTAGCTTCAGATTCAAGCCGTTGTTGTCGCCTCTTCATGCAGACCTCATGTGTCAAGTGGTTCTGGTTCTGCACATGCTTTGTTGCTATACACTTAGTTATGCCTGTAGACATACTATTCTGTTACTACATAAGCATTCTGTTGCTCTTTGATGGCACCTGTTGTTACTATATTAATGTACTCTTAAGACAGGGGTGTCAAACTCGCTTTAGTTTAGGGGCCACATACCACACAGTTTGACCTCAAATGGGCCGAACTAGTTAAATTACAGATTAATAACTTTAAAATAATGTTAACTCCAAAATTTTCTCTTTGTTTTAGGCAAAAAAGTAAAGCAAATACTAAAAACCTGTGTAATTTTAACAATATTATGCCTCAGTTTATCTTTTATATATGCATATTACAACATAGAGGTCGCAGTGGATCTACAAATACACAAAACATTTGATAACAGGTAGAATATTGTTCAAATTGCGCTTTCAGGTTCATATTTTTTCTATTTCTTCACATTTTTTTGTGGAAGGATAGTTTATAAATGTCAACATTTTCATGCAATTTTACTTTTTTATACACTAAAACAGAAACAAAACTTTGGAGTTGTCGTTATTTATTGGTTATTATGGTGGTATTCTACTGGTCTGACCCACTTGAGGTCGAATTTGGCTGCATGAGGACCCTGAACTAAGATGATTTCAACAACATTGACAGTTATTATCTTTAGTGTAATTATTGCATTTCACAAAATCATCCTGCGGGTCAATTTGGACCCTTTGGCGGGATGGTTTTGGCCCATGGGCTGTCTTAAAATCTTACAGTAACACCATAGTAATAGACGGAAAGTAAATTTAACAGAACCATGATTTTACCTCATGTAGCCTTGAATCTCTAATGTCCTTTTTTTTTTTGAGTCTCTGTTGCACAAGTGGACATGGATCCATTTGATTGCATGTGTGCAAATAAAACGGCCTCGGTTTGAGCTTGATAAAAATGAAATGCCGCTAAACGATACCATTGGCTTCAGTAGCTGCTGTAATCTTGTCAGGACAGGCGGTAAAAGCTGAAGCCACCTCTCCTGCTTTTACTACCCAGGCATCGAAACACTTCGAGCTTTGCCTTGGAAGCTCATTTTTCACAGCTGGAAGACACATATATCACCGATGTTTGTTTTAACAAAGGTTGGATACCAGGAGCTCAGCAGTAAATTAAAGCGGAGCTCATCTGTGTGCGCCGAAATTCACATTTTCTTCCTAATTCCAGAGAGAGGAACCCACGGGTTGAGTGTTGCTCCTTTCTAATAAATCTTTTCACTGGTACCGGCGCGACCTTGTAACTCAAAAAGGACATTTTACGGGATGTTAGAAAAACAGACTCAGCCTGACAAGTGTGCACTTTTGATGTATTATCACAGTGTCTGAGTGGATCCTGTGGGCCTCAGGGTCTTGAAACTTGCTCCGGCTTATCAAGCACCTTGTAAGCCGTCAGTTCAAGTAAAAACATGAACGCCGACGAGAACGTTCCTCTCTCTTCCTGACAGCAGCAACGCAGGAGGAAAGGAAAGTCGGGATTTAACAGCAGCAGATCTGGTTTCATCAAAGACCATCAGTCATGTGCTAGTCTTTCTCCTCTACCTTTTATCCTCTGGAAATGTGACTCCCTGGCTGCATGCTTCTGTTTAACCTCCCCCTATCTGTCTCTGGCTATCCTTGCTCGCCCTCTGTCCTTCTCTGCCGAGTCACATGTGAAAGTGATCAGCATAATCCCGATCAGCAGCTGTGTTTAACCTACTTTACATTGGAACACTTGGCTTCCTTTTGTTTATATGGGCTTAGCGTGCACAAGGTCGGACCTGCCAGGGCTATATATATTTAACCATTTATTCATTTTTAATCAGCATTTGAGCTTATTTTTAACACCAACTCAGCGCAGGTGTAGCTTTTGGATCCAAACTGGCAACCTTCCAGTTCCAGTCCATCCTCTTGTAAACTCACGCAAATGCAGCCCTGAGGGGTTTAATTGAATTTAAAAGAAATTAATCGCAACCCTGCTTGGTATGCTGTGTCCCCGCAGCCAAAAAAATAAAAAATAAAAGCCTTCACATGAATAGTAATAGTGGATTTAAGCACGCAGCACTTCCTAAAATCAACAGATAAGACGAGCCGGTAAAATGAACATAGCAACAAATAAGCATCAAAAGTGGACGAAAACATCACCATGTTGCGCCATAGCCTAAAAGTGAGCCTATAAATGTAAGATGTGATTTAAGATGTGTAGATGATAGTGATTGTGCTGGTCTCAGCTCCTCAGGCACGTTGTCGTACAGCCAAAAGCCCGGTCACCTTCAGTGGAAGCCAATGCTATTTTAATACTCTGCAAAAAAAAAAGAATAAAGAATAACAACGTCCTCTGTCTTCCCACATTTTTTTTTTTTTGGTTTGCCCTCTCTCTGCAGGACCCCGGGCCCTCACCCCCGTCCCCTGTCCTGGGACACAAACCATTGCAGCTGATCGAGGTGAAAGCCAGGGGGCGCTTCGGCTGCGTATGGAAGGCTCAGCTACTCAACGAATACGTGGCTGTCAAGATCTTCCCCATACAGGTGAATATGCATATTAGCATGTATATTAATGTTTAGATCTCAAATCAGCATGAACAGGACATGTTACAGCTGTAGACATGATGTGTCCCAATATTTTTGGCCATATGGTTTTATAAACATCAATATTTCCTTAAAATTTAATGATTGATTTTTCTTCCTGAGTGAGATGTGAAGAAAGTAGATGGCTAGTTGTGGTAGAAAATTATTATTTACTGCCAGAGCATGGAAAATATTGTAGAAATTTAAGGGCATAACATTTAAAATCATTGTCATGGATTTAAAAAAAACAAAACAAACAATGTCGAGAGAAATTAAGTAAAAACCATCTCTGAGGCATTTTGGAAGCAACAACAATTTAAACAGAACCAACCAACTTATCCCAGTATAAAACTATATTATGACATATGTCTTTATTATTGTTTTTTATCCCAGACCCCAGTTAGAAAAGCAACACCTGGATTCAACGTGTCTCAATACTTTTGTCTATATAGTGTACATATGTATAGTAACATGACAGAATGCCTCAGTGGTGGTTTTTACTGAATTTCTCTCAACATCAATTTTTTTTTTTTTTTTTTTTTTTTATGTTGATGTTTGTAAACTATATGGACAAAAATATTGGGACACATCATGTCTACAGCTGTAAGATGTCCTGTTCATGATGATTTCAGATATAAACATCAATATTTCAATAAGTTTAATGAGATATTTTTCTTAAAGGTAGGGTAGGAGATCTGGGAAAATGGTTCGAGCACGCTATATTTTGAAAATACTCAATTCAAAAGTCTAAACCCCTTTCTTCAGATTTCCTCCTGATGCCACGCCTCCAGAGTACCGGATTGTACTTGGGGAGTGGGGAGGGACAAATGGCAGTTGAATTTGATAGACATATCACCATTCAATCATTTTGATGGGCTGGTTAAAATGATTGGATAGTGTTTTTTCAGTCCTGTTCATTCCACAGGTGACTAAATTTTTTTGTTTTTGTGTTAGAGCATTTAAATAATTGGTTGCAATCAGGGTTTGAAGGGGATTTTAAGCAATATAGTAAAAAATGCTCCAGGAAAACATCACCTACCCTACCTTTAAGTGAGATGTGAAGAAAATAAATGGTTAGTTGTGGTAGAAAATGTATTTTCAGTCAGAGCATGAAAAAGTATTCTAGAAATTTAGAGGTAGAACATTTTAAATCATAGTCATGGATAACGAGCTTACTCCTACTTCTTTTATATTTATATTCATTGGTCAATGTCATTTTTACTCAGTCTTTAGTAGCTGTTTCTTCAGTTAATGAGAATTGTTGCTATTTTAGTCTTAGTATTAATAAGTCATCTGAATCAGATGAATTTGTACTTTTTAAACATGTTTTAACGAAACGTGTTTGTCAACTGAAGCTCATAAATTTACCGATTGTAAAAAGCCAAGTGGCATCGACACATCTTAACAGGAGTATGTGTCTTTTTTTACTGCTTGTAATGAGTAGCAGTCGTTTACGTTGCCTCTGCTCGTCTGAAACAGGACAAGCTGTCGTGGCAAAACGAGTACGAGATCTACAGCGTGAGCGGCATGAAGCACGACAGCATCCTGCACTTCATCGGAGTGGAGAAGAGGAACAACAACTTGGACCTGGAGCTGTGGCTCATCACCGCCTACCACGACAAGGTACGCCACAACCAACACTACGAATTTATTTTAGATTTAACTTTTATTTAAATAGGAACAAAATCCTACTGATATTCAGAACCTCTTTTACAAGGGAGTCCTGGCCAAGGTACAACACACAGTTACAACATTAAAACACATGTAACGAACACATTTAACAATAAATACTGAACATTTACAAGCAGATTAAGAAAAACAAGTGCAAGTTATGGAGTCGGCCTCCAGAACTCTGTTTGGATTGAAAAGCGCTCAAATAAAAAAACTCAATTTCCAGTGTTTCTGTAGCTGATTCCATACATAAGGTGCAGAGTAAACAAAAGCCCTTTGATCCAGTTCTGTACGGACGAATAGAACAGAAAAGAATACATGACCATTTGTACGGAGAGGATAAATATCAGAATTTGTCTTCGCAATTGATATACAAATGTAGAAAGGCAAGAGACAAGGTATTGCCTTATACAGGGGTTGGACAAAATAATGGAAACACCTTCACCTCAAGATGATAATGCCCCAATCCATACAGCTAGAATTGTTAAAAAATGGCATGAGGAACATTCTAATGAAGTTGAGCATCTCGTATGGCCGGCACAGTCCCCAGACCTCAACATTATTGAGCATTTATGGTCAGTTTTAGAGATTCAAGTAAGACATCGATTTCCACCGCCATTTTCTCTAAAAGAGTTGGAGGGTATTCTAACTGAAGAATGGCTTAAAATTCCTTTGGAAACAATTCACAAGTTGTATGAATCAATACCTCGGAGAATTGAGGCTGTAATTGCCGCAAAAGGTGGACCTACACCATATTAAATTATATGTTGTTGATTTTTTTAAGGTGTTTCCATTATTTTGTCCAACCCCTGTATATAAACGTTCTAATGGCTGAGTGGACCATCCTACCCTAGAGTACTTTCACACTTCCATTTCGTCATTTCACTCCATTTTTTATATTTTGTTCTAAAATGTAACCTGAGTCGTAATCTTTACCGAAACACTGGCTAATGTTACAATCATTTATTTATTTTTTTTATATCTTGGACAATATATGGCACGGCAGTTAAACTCCTCATTCACTTGGATTTATCAATATAAACAATAGGTTGTTTTTCAATGCGTCACCAGCAGGGGGCGGCCATCTTGGAATCAACAAGTTGAAGATGTCAGTCGATGAGTTCGGTTCTGCTTTTTCACCAGAATTAGAATCAGAGTCAACTTTTATTAGCCGAGTTTGTGCACAAAAGCAAGGAACTTTACCCCAACTTTACATTTACTCTCATGTGTTATGGAATAAATGTATCCTTCTGAGACCCAGGACAGTAAAAGATTTGGATTTTTTACGTCAAATAATTGTCTTGATTGGGAACAGAATGATGCAACAGTTTTTTTGTTTGTAGATCCACTGTGATCTATAAGTTGTATTGCACATGATAAACAGAGATATAATATTATTAATCTTGCACTTTTTTTTTTTTAAAGAAACTTCAGGTTCATATATCATTCATATTTCTTTAAAGGATACTTTGTTGATGTAAACATATTCATAATGTAATTTTACTTTTTCACTTACTTTTTCTTTTTTTTTTTTTTTTTAACTTTTACTTTTTCCTGGTTGTTTGAGCTGATATTAGGCTGAATGTGGCCCCATAACTATTTTGAGTTTGAAGCCCCTGTGCTAAACCTCTAATAAATCTAAATTTTCTTGCAAACATTGGACAAAAATGTTAAAATCCATATACATTAATGAATAAATATGTTAAATGTCAATGCATATGAACATGTAAATGGATTGTTTTGAATGACTGCACAGTTCTATCAATAGTCCCATTTATGAAGCTCGAAAAATAATCCAGTCGCAGGTTTTTCACAAAGTTCTCTGTGTAGATTTGCACTCAAATACCTGATCTGTGCAAACATGTTTCTTAGCTGTTGTCAATAGATTAATCCATCTTGTTCTGACCTGCAGATCTGGTCAGATTGATCCCTGTAATACAGTAGTTAAGAAGCTTTCATGTAAAATGTATACCACCAAAGGATAATCGTGTTGTAACATTCAAAGTCTTATTTCAACTCTTATTTGTGCCACCGTCCAGAAGAGGGCGCCACTTGGGGTGCAGTCAAGAAGACAGATGTGAAATTGGGTCACTATGACAATTTTATTAAAATTAGATCATATAAATAAATAATAGATCACCTCAGTTACAGTATTAGAGTATCTGAAATCATAATCCCTGTATCATGTTCATGCCAACACGCTGCTCTAATACCAGTGACGGAAACGTGGGTTGGAAGAATCCAACGCCTCCATACATGCAAACCATGGGGGAAGCTCATAAATCTACATCTTTACATCGCAAGCACATCCTCAACTGAACTGTAGGTTATTTACGAACAGGTACAGGAAGGCGAAGATGAAAGAGATGGTTAAAATAGATGGAATTGAAGTGGCAAGCATTGATGATTGGTCATGTTTAATCAATTCTTTATTGTACAAACGCTTAATGAAGTTCATAAAATAAATCTAAATATTTATTTATATAGGCTGCATATTTGCTCATTATCTTGTTATTAGACAAATACACTATGTGGACCAAAGTATTGGGACACGTTCTTTACCAAAAATTTACACCAAAAAGTTACAATTTTTTGACAGTATTTGGAAAGTTCCTGCTTTACTTCAGAGCACTGCAAATACAGAGATTCAAATAAATAAAGCCTTCATGATTTAGTACTTTTCAGTTAAGAGAGTTAACATTACCTCCGTTTCCATAAAATGTCATACTATATAGACAAAAGTATTGGGACACATTGAATCCAGGTGTTTCTTTTCTAACAGGGGTCTGGGATACAAAACAATAATGACCATTGTCAAAATATAGTTTTATATTGGGATAAATATTGTGTTAGTTTGGGTTAAATTGTTATCTTTGCTTCCAAAATGTTTCAAATTGATGGACTTACTATAAATTTCTCTCAGCACTGATTTTTTTTTTTTTTTTTTTTTTTTTTTATCCATGACTATGATTTTAAATGTTGTACCTCTAAATTCCTAAAACATTTTTCATGCTCTGACTGTAAATAATAATTTTCGACCACAACTAACCATCTACTTTCCTCACATCTCATTTAGGAAGAAAAATTTCCCATTAAACTTTACGGAAATATTGATTATATCTCAAATCAGCATGAACAGGACATCTTACCAGCTCTAACCATGATGTGTCCCAATACTTTTGTCCATATAGTTTACAAACATCAATATTTCCTTAAAGTTTAACTTAAGCAAAGATAACAACGAACCAATGCAATGATATTTATCCCAATATAGAACTGTATTATGGCATTTATCATTATTGTTTTGTATCCCAGACCCCCGTTAGAAAAGAAACACCTGAATTCAACGTGTCCCAATATTTTTGTCCAAATAGTGTAACAACATTTCTTGGGAGTCATGGGGAGAAAAATGGGGTCAATTTGACCTACAAGAAAACTGAAAGGCCTCTTCTCTGTACCCTCAAAGTAATATTGCTATTTGAGTGTTCCAGCCTTGGCATAGCGCTGCAACTGCACTTACAAATGAGAGGAATTCACTGAATGCGATACTTGTTAGAAATTGATATTTTCCACCAAGATCCCATCAGTGATTTTTTTTTATTTTTTTCAAGAGTTGGAGGTGGCATGAAATTTGATGGAAGCGGCTGCCTCGTAATTCTCAATGTAGGAAAAGCCCCAGGGATGTAGATGACTTCAGCTCTGGCCTTTTTCCGGATGTTGAATATTAGCGAGGAGGTCAACAGTACGACAGCTGGAAATGGGGGAAAACAGGGACAGAATTACATATTCAAGCCTCACTGATGGGTTTAATATGGTTCCGAGATGGTTTTTGGAAATCTGGAGCTCATACATGTCTTTTTGTCCGGAACCATGAGTCATTTTTAATCCAAATGAGATGTTTTACTGCAACAAAAAGTCAGCGTTTTACTAACTGTTCATCGCAAACATCTTTTTTGTGTTCTGTGTTGAATACAAAAGCCCCTTTTCCACTGCAGGAACTTTACCAGTAACTCCAGTGCAAGCTGTAGCCATGATGTGTCCCAATATTTTAGTCCATATAGTTAATAACATCAAGAGCAGAGAAGAATGAAAGCCTCTTAACTCGACTTAAATGCAGTATTTAACCTCCATCCATCGGGTCACCGGTGAACTAACACGATTTCCTTAGCAATTCAATGAAAACGGTGGATGTTTTACTCATAAGAAAGAAATAAAAACAGTAAAATAGCCTGTCATTTTTGGCTAAAGCATGTCTTTAGTCTCAGAAAGTATCTAACATCTCATGTTGGAAGAAAAACCTGAACTTTAACCTGTTTAAGACTGGGATTATAACGGGCCGCCAAGGTGTCTTCATGTTTTCTTTGCAATAATAGTGTCCGAAAATGCCTTTTTGGCCAATTCTTTTGCACCTTTGTTTTCAGGAAGAACTTAACTTTCAATATGTGGCCATTAATTATCATTATTATAAATAATAAATGTATTAAAGGGGTCACATTGTGCTAAACCCAGTTTTATTAGTCTTTGGTTCATTTATTTGTGTTTGGACCCTAATAGTTCAAAAAGTTTGAATTTGAACCCTCCAGGTGCTGCAAAGCTATCTTTATATTCATTTTGGCAAAAATCCAGTGGATTTCTACAACTTGTTTTAATTCCTGCTTAATTTGTTCCATTTTATAACTAGTTAAGACATTTGCACATCTAAGGTCAAGACTTCTGACAAACATTTCTCCGAGTACGACATTTGTTTATCAGCAGCAGCGGTTGTAGTAAACACTAAAAATATGTCCAAACTTCGAGGAGATTACCTAAAATGTTCAGTTGTTGGTTGAACGGGACAGAGCAGCACAGCCAACAACCAGGAGGGGGCGGGGCCTGGAGTGGCTCATCTGCATTTAAAGGACCAGTGCTCAAAACGACCTTTCTGGTGTCGTTACTCAGAAATAGGGTTGAAGATGAACCTGTGGAGTTGAATTAATGAAGATTTCAGACCCAAGCAGAGCATTTACAGTTTATGTAGACCACAGGGAAATATATATCACTCCTTAAAAACAGTGTGTTTTAGTAAAAAAAAAGAAAAAAAAACGGACTTGAATTTTTTAGCGTATTATCAGAAACAACTGCAAATGTCCATAATGAAACTTTCTGAGGTTGCAGACATAAACTTTCAACTATTTTACATCTGCTCAAACATGATTTTTGCTCTTGAACATTCAGTATCCATATTATTACTTCATATTTTTTATTATTTCCAGTTGTGGAAGTCCTTTCTACTTGCATTAGAGTCTCACATTGTTGCTGTAAAATGTTATATAGTGTTGGAAAGCTAAGGATCTCAGCTTTCTGATGTCATTTGAATTTTGCGGATCGCACAAACGGTTCAGGAGTTCCAGCAGTTTAAATGTGGTAAAGTCCAAAATGTAGTGTTGGTCAGACTGCTGTTGTTAAAGGGTTAAGAAAATATTGATGCTTTTATCTCAAATCAGCATGAACAGGACATCTTACAGCTGTAGACACGACCCAGTAATAAAACATCAATATTTCCTTAAAGTTGACTGGGAGATTTTTCTTCCTAAGGGAAATGTGAAGGAAGTCGATGGTTAGTTGTGGTGGAAAAAGATTATTTACAGTCATATAATGTACTTCGATGATGCTTGATGTGTTTTTTTTTGTTTTTTTTTGTTTTTTTCTTGGATGGAGAATCGTGCTCCATTCAGCCTTTTCCGCCAGTACACCCACAGCCGTCGTGGTGCGTTCAGGGCTTTAAGTGCCTCTGTGTTCTGAGGGTCATTACAGACGAGGTGGAGAACCATTCTTACACACGAATTCACGCGCCAGGACGGGGGATTGGGAACACGCAGCCTCGGCACGCAAGAACAAAAAGGCTTAAAAATTAAAGGTTGTAGGTGCTTCGGAGAGGCCAGTTTTAAGCTACTTAGCTCTGCAGTAGGCCTCGGAGCGCTCCTGCGATTGGTCCGGTGAAAGAAACGTGCTCTAGAGGAGCTGGTGGGAAAAGGTTGAACAGTCGTAGAGTTCCTCCGTCACCTTCAGAGGACGTGTTCAGTGGTTTGAGTCGACTGTATGGACTCATTTAACACCGAGCGTCTCTTTGGTCCTGATGGCTGATTTACTGTACGCCACTACGTTTGATGCATCTGAGCAGCTCTGTGCATCAGCAAAGCAATGGCCATACCTCTTACAACACACAGATAGAACTCCATGTTCTCTGCTTTGCATGTCTTGTACAATGCACTGGTATTAATAGCAGGCAGTGGGTGTTTTTTTTTTTTTTTTTTATCTGACTTTTTTTCAATTGGTCCCATGCATTTACACAATAAATAAATGTAATAACTACAGTAAGTACAAGCACAGACAGGAGGCTTTGCTCCAAAAAAAGACATAACAGGATTTTTTTTTAGTTTATCTGTAGGAGCTGCCTGCCCTCTAGTGGTTAGTTGTTGAAACTGCATCCGTCTTTGGCCTAAAAACAGTGACCTTGTTTCATATTTACATACATTATGTAACAGCAAAGATGTTGTATTAAGATAAGAGGGAAACAGATGCAGCTTGAACATTAAAGCAGAAATGGTGCTAATGACTGTATATATTCATTTTCTTCTTTCCCAGTGATTGATTGTCAATCTAAATCAAGGTTTCTCAGATTCCAGGCTTTAGAAAACGGATACTTTATTAAGCCATTAAGGTAAACACAAGATACTAAGAAAGTATTATACGGCCATTCGTTTTTTCTTGATAATTGCTAAATATTCCTGGTTTAAAAGCAATGGTTTAAAACTAGATGAAGAACTCATTCTCAACATATAGAACAGTGAAATGCAAAAGAATCAAAATAATCATGGTAAAAATTACAGAATAAAACAAATCATAGGAACCTTTTGTGAGCTTTTTAGCAATGAATGTGATTAAAATTAACATAAATGGAAGTTGTACATCATGATGAATACAATTATCTTTTATTGCCATACTTAGTGTTATAGTTCTTAATGCAGTATGCTATGCTATGCTAACATATACTATGTGTGACTTGAACTTTATACATATACAATACATTCACCATGAATATATGTATCAATCAAAAACATATCTATATTCATACTTATTAATTTAAACAAAATAATTATAATTATAATAATAATTACATGCGGCCAATGATGTGCAAAAGGCTTTCAACAGTTAATAAAAAATATATATATGTTTGTCTTTGCATTAAGACATACTTTGTTAAATTCATTGGTTTTAGTGTTTTTTTTAATCGAGGTGAATTGGTTGAGCCTTAAACATGTCACATGATGGCTCATTTATTATGTATTTAATTGTTTTCCTTAATATATACAGTATTATTATTTTTTTCAATCCATATTTCTATTGAGTTTTTCTTAGTATTGATCTCTTTTTCTTTTTTCTTTTTTTTTTTTGTTGGATAAGGTCACGGTCACCTTCATGAATGTGGTCAACAGGCCTGTTTTTCAAAATTACGTAAAGATTCTTAAAAAAAAAAAAATAAGACAGTTCAGTCACAGAAAATGAATCTGAAAACAGCATTCATGGCCAGATGGTCACACCACATGACATTTAAACAAAAACTGACAAATAATTAATGGGCATCAAAAAGTGAGTGCATGGATGGACATGTGTATATGCTCTGTAATCATACGTTTACAGCTTTGTATTAAATGAAAAAATGCAGCTGAACAGGAAATATAGGGTTTGTTTTAGTGATGTATACACACAGTAGACAGTATTAGATAGAAAATAGATGAGGAATACATATATAAACAAAAAATAAAGACTTTAACTCAGACAGTATGAGATTTGTGGCACCAATTTTCTGATGTTTTTTAAGAAAGCTTTCATTCAACACATTATGCTTCTAACTGTTTGTGCTGCTTGTTGTCATGGGGTCAGAAGTCACATTAAATTGTGACTTTAACCTTAACAACACTCAATACAACATGAAATTATTCACATTTAGGTATTATTATTATTTGCATTTTAGATATAAAGGTAACGGATGAATATGAGCCACCACTGAAACGACATGAAATGGTGTTAGTGATAATGACTGAAATCAACAAATACCTATAAATATCTGTATTAACTAATAGGTTTTTGTTGTGTTTTGAAACATGACCATGGAGTTACAGTTCAAACTCAAGGGAAACTTCTGTGACTTTCTTTTACTTCATGTTTCTAATGCTGCATTTCCACTGCATGGTACCGGCTCGACTCAAATTGACTCGGCCTTTTTGCGTTTCCATTACGTAAAAGAATCTGGAGTCTGGTACCCGGTATTATTTTTTTAGAATCTGCTCAGCCAGGTTCCAAAACGGGTGAAGAGATACTAAAATGTCACCTGTAAACACTGCAGACCACTGATTGGTCAGAGAGTTTTCTCTGCGTCATTGTGTCATCAATGCACGGCCCTCCATTTCAAAAAAGAAAAAACAGATTCTGAAGTGCACAGTAAATATACCGGTAGGTTAATCCATGATGACAGCCCGCAAAATGACACCGTGGTCGGTCGAGGAGGTTCAGACATTTCTGTCCTTGGTGGCCGATGAAAATATTCAGCGTGAGCTTGACAGGGCAACACACAACAAGCGAGTTTATTGGCAACTCTCTGAGCAGACATCATGGAAGTTACATGCCGCGTTGCTTTGACATCCAGGTACTCTGAAGTCAGTAGTATCCTGTAATGGAAATGGTCTCTAGGAATAGTATCTGGTACCCGAGTCAAGTCGGGTCTAGCCAGTACTATATACTGGAAACATGGCATTAGCTTCATGAGTTTTAAAACCATGCTGGAAATGGTTCTATTAGTTCTGTTATAAAGGTTCTACTGTCTACTTTGGGTTGGAACATGGCGTCATAAGTTGACGTTAACACTTTTGACTTGTGCTTTTTCATCGTGTCCAGGGCTCGCTGACAGACTACCTGAAGGCCAATGTGGTGTCGTGGAACGAACTGTGCCACATCGCTCAGACGGCCGCCCGAGGCCTGGCCTACCTCCACGAAGACATCCCAGGACACAAGGACGGACACAAGCCCTCCATCGCTCACAGGTTCCCACACCTCCGGGACTCATGCTGGTCCTTTTGTCGTGTTTTCTTCAGGCTGTTTTCCTTTTGACATGAACGCCACCCCTCACCTCTCACTGTGTTTTGTATACGTCAGGGACATTAAGAGTAAGAATGTGCTGTTGAAGACTAACCTGACAGCCTGCATAGCCGACTTTGGCCTCGCGCTCAAGTTCGAAGCGGGAAAATCAGCAGGAGACACACATGGACAGGTACGATGCATCACACTGCTTTAACCCCTCAGCCCTCAGATTTACAATAGGTTCAGAAATCAGCAGATGATAAAAATAGGTTTAACATCTGCAGGTTTAATAGATGATCACATTTATGACACCGTTTCCCAAATTTACTTCCTGACGACCTGTTTTACTGCCATTTCCACTGTTTATAGTATTATCCTGAAAAAGCAAAGCAGCTGTTTAACCCATAAAGACCCAGTCCTACTTTTGTGGCAATTACAAAAATAGTGTTTTATCACCATTTATTATGATATTATCCTCTGCGTTTTGTGTTTTTTAAGTGAAAATGAGGTGTTTTCCTATATTTAATTTACTGATCATGTAGATGTTCACAAAACTTCAGAGAAACAGAGAGGGTTGTTATGTCAGAAATAGAGAAAACTGAAGAAAAAGTGACTTTATCAGCAAATATGTCATTAAATGAACATAAACCCAGTGTCTCCATCCACTGTCATTGCTCCACCTCCATGGGTTTTACTGGTGAATCAATGTTATAGAAGATGACGGTGTTTCCATGGTAACTATGGAGCCTCTGAACGTCCAAATGGGTTATATCTGATGACCATGAAAACATGACAAACTGTATTTTATGCTAATTAATTACATGTATTGATAGGATTAGTGGATCAGAAGTTATTAAATGTTTTAGATCATTAGATGATTTTCGTCACCAGTGGCTGTTTGGGTCTTTATGGGTTAAAGGAGATAAAACACAGCTATTGTCAGAGTCAAAACTTAAACTAAGGCTGTCAAACTCATTTTAGTTTAGAGGCGACATCAGACCAATATGGTCAAACGGGTTGGGCCAGTGAAAAAGTGAAAAGGTAAAATTATAATATGAAAATGTTTACATCTACAAAATATCCTTTAAAAAAAGTGAATTACAAGAATAACCTGAAATTTCCATAGTAAAATATGTATAATTTTAACAATATTCTGCCTCAGTGTATCATTTACACATGTGTATTGCAACTTACAGATCACAGTGGATCTACATATACACAAAACATTTAGTAACAGGTAGAATATGGGTAAAATTGCACTTATTTTTCTCAAGACATTTCAGGTTCTTTATATTTTCATGTGTTGTTTGAAAGTATAGTTTGTAAATGTAACCACCTTCATGTAATTTTACACTAAAACAAAGAGAAAAATCTGGAGTTGTCATTATTCATAGGTTATTATATTATTTTTCTGGTCTGACCCACTTTAGATCATAGTGGACTGTATTTGGCCCCACAACTAAAATGATTTTAACATCCTTGGTTGTTTATATCTCCAGTGTCACTTTTGCATTTCACAAATTCATCCCATGGGCCAGATTGGGCCCTTTGGCGGGCAAGTTTTTGGCCGGCAGGCCACATGTTTGACACACCTGAAACCAGATTGTATCAAAAGAGGCAGGACTTCAAAGGACTGAGACTAAACCAAGGCCAAGACCTGACCAGATACACAGCAAGAGCTCTGTTGAAATCAACGTTTTCAGATATTACACAGATTATGGTCTGATGTGACCAAACCAGAAATAACAATCATGTTTATAGTGGTTAAACTTGGACTTTTACATTAACAAATAGATCAGACAGTGTAGAGGCAATTTGATGATATTTCTAAAGCTCAGATCTGAAAACCCCTGACAATATGACAAGCCCTAGTAAAAATGCAATTATGATTGAGGCATTCATGAAGTCGCCTTGACACCGATTTCATGTACAAGACTAAACACAACTTAGCTTTATGCAGGATAGACATTTTCTGAGACTAAAGACATGTTTTAGCCAAAAATGAATGCTGTTTTATTATGAGTAAACATCCACCATTTTCATTGAATTGCTAAGGAAGTCTTGTTAGTTCACTGCTGACCCAGTGTAAGGAGGTTAAAAACTGCATTTAAGTCAAGTTCGTTGTTATAAACTATATGGACAAAAGTATTGGGACACATCATGGCTACTGCTGTAAGATGTCCTGTTCATGCAGACTTGAGATAAAAACATCGATATTTCCTTAAATTTCAAGTGAGATGTGAAGAAAGTAGATGGTTAGTTGTGGAAGAAAATTATTATTTACAGTTGGAGCACGAAAAATATTTTAGAAATTTAGAGGTAGAACATTTAAAATCATAGTCATGGATATAAAAAAAACAATGTTGAGAGAAATTAAGTAAAAACCATCTCTGAGGCATTTTGGGAGCAAAGATAATTTAAACCAAACTAACCAATGCAATGATATTTATCCCAATATAAAACTATATTATGACATTTGTCATTGTTGTTTTGGATCCCAGACCCCTGTTAGAAAAAAAACACCTGAATTCAACATGTCCCAGTACTTTTGTCCATATAGTGTATTTGTCTAATAACAAGATAATGAGTAAATATGCAGTCACAACAATGTATTTAGATTTATTTTGTGGACTTGAAGTCTTTGTATGATACAGTATCAATAATACAGGATGGATCATCACTATTTGCAGCTTTAATTCCTTGTATTTTTACCATCTCTTTCATCTTCGTCTTCCTGTGTGGTTCATAAATAACCTACAGTTCAGTTAAGGACGTGTTTGTTATGCAAAGGTATAGAATATAAATCTAAAGAAATGCCTGGATTAAACATGCCCCAATACTTTTGTACATATATTGTATTTAACATCTCAAACAACATCCTCCGATACCCACTGGTGTTGCGACTCATTCTTTGTGAATGGAGTCATTCTGGGTTAAAAATCGACCTGAAATCCAACCATTCATCCTCTGTAGGATCTGAAAACTTCCTTCAGCTGTAAAGTTGAGGGACTGAAGCACAACTTGGCGTTTCTTTGAATATTTAATGGTTAAACATGCTGAGCTCACGTCATTTGAACCGATTCACTGTTTTTGGTTTGATCGGGGCTGATCTGCTGACGAAGCAACACCAGTCGATGACGAGCATCACTTTACGCTATTTCAGCCCGTCTGCGAGCTGCGTCATGCTTCCCTACTTCCTCTACTGTTAGTCAAACTTCTCTTCGTGCTTTTTCGTGGTTTGCTGACCTCTGACCTCACCTGCAGGTGGGGACGCGGCGCTACATGGCTCCCGAAGTCCTCGAGGGCGCCATCAACTTCCAGCGAGACTCCTTCCTGCGTATAGACATGTACGCCTTCGGTCTGGTCCTGTGGGAGCTGGCGTCGCGCTGCACGGCCGCAGACGGTGAGACTCTGACGGATCGCCGCATTATCCAGTCACGTAATAGTGGGTTAACGGAACGGCTCACGGTGCGTTTGTGTGTCGTCAGGTCCCGTAGATGAATACATGCTCCCGTTCGAGGAGGAGGTGGGTCAGCATCCGTCTCTGGAGGACATGCAGGAGGTCGTCGTCCACAAGAAGCTGCGGCCCTGCCTGAGAGACTGTTGGCAGAAACACATGGTAAGACCAGAACAGAGTAGAATACAATACAATACAATATAAGAAAATAGAGTTGAATACAATACAGTGGAATAGAATGCAATACAATACAATAAAATAGAATAGAATGCAATACAATATAATGGAATAAAATAAAATGGAATAGAATAGAATAGAATACAATAAAATGGAATAAAATAGAATAGAATGCAATACAATATAATGGAATAAAATAAAATGGAATAGAATAGAATAGAATACAATACAATACAATAAAATGGAATAAAATAGAATGCAATACAATACAATAAAATTTAATAGAATACAATACAATGCAATGGTACAATACAATACAATGGAATGCAATAGAAGAGAATACAGTGCGGTACATTACAATTCAATAGAATGGAATACAATATAATATATTGGAATAGAATGCGATAGAATAGAATAGAATGCAACACAATTTAATACAATAGCCTTTGTTTTCATTATGTGTGCCATGAAATTAATAGTGCTACTCCAGTCAGTGCAACATTATGAATAAAAAAAAAAAACAACAATACGTCATAAAATACAAATAGAGTGAATATAACTATAATGGCAACTGGGCTTAAGAGACTGTGTATTATCTGTAAAATAGGGTAGAACCTCGTATGTAGCTGTTAGTTGACCATAGGTTTGTGCTGTTGTCCGTCAGGGTCTGGCCATGCTCTGCGAAACCATCGAGGACTGCTGGGACCACGAGGCCGAGGCGCGCCTGTCCGCTGGCTGCGTCGAGGAACGCATCGGCCAGATGCAACGCCAGGCCCCCATCATCGGCCCCGAGGAGATCGTCACCGTCGTCACCATGGTGACCAATGTGGACCTCCCACCCAAGGAGTCCAGCTTATGATCGGCCAACGGAGCGACACCGGATGGGCTCACGGAACCACATTGGATCAACACGAGGGGATGAACAGCCGACCCTGGTTGGTTGGCTCGGAGTATTTTCTTTCTTTGTTCATGTTTTTTCCGTTTTTGTCTTTTTTTCTTTTTTTTTGGTTTTTGTTCCTTTTAAGTGCGGGCCGCTACTCGCGTTCAGGAAACACCCTGCGCCCACCTCACCACATCAGTTGATATCCACCTCATTTTGATATGTGTGCCTGAGGATTTTAACATTTTAACGGTCAAAACTCTCTCATCCCGAGGCGATTCAGGATTCTTACGATTACAAACGACGAGTGACAGTGCTCACATGCTGGGACGACGACCCTCAACGGACACTTTTATCATGTATTGCTTTTATATACATACAAACACACACACACGGGAGGGCGACATGTTCTGCTCGGTTTTCTACAGAGAGAGGAGATCTTGCAGAGAAAATTCACAGGACTCTCAATGCATTTTAGTGTAAAAAAACAAACAAACAAAAAAAAGACGAGCACCCGGCTCTTGAAACATTTGCTGTTTTCTTGTGTGCGTTTTTTTGAAGACTATCGTTCTGCCAATAAGCAACGGCTTCTGAATGTTTATAGTGTAATGCTGCTGTACATAGTGTATTATGGACCCAGACAACTTGGTAATCAAGCTTATTTTAAAGGGGTGAGGGGGAAGGGGGGAGGGGGGTCCATTTTCAAGCATTACGACGATAAAAACCATAAACCTCCTTCAACCAGGTATACCTCAGTTCAGATGGACACAGTCTAAATTAGTCCCTCTCCCTGTTCAACAGTCATAGTTAACACTTCTCCCCAACCTTGGCTCCTCATTACATCCAATCTGCTGTCAGCCATGACACATGGGTAATGTAGTCAGCAACGCCTCGATACAAACATGGCCATACACACAGTAAACACAAGTGTTTCTCTCTGTTCCCTCCCCTTCTTGATCTGTGTTTAGTTTTTTGTGACGATTGAAAAATCACTTTTTATTCATTTTGTTTCGACTTATTTGTTCTTTGTTTTGATAATGGGAAAAAAAAAGTATAGCCCCATGAAGATGAAGTTATGTAAGTGATTTCCTGTTTTTGGTTTGCTGTGTCGACTGTCGGCAGAGTACTAATATCTTTTGCCGACAACCCTTTTGTTGGCCATGAGATGGGGATATACATCTATGTATTTATGTCTCTAGATTAGTGCTGGGTACCAACTAATCTTTAATATTTGGTGTCCGTACAGATGCTTTAAGACGGTCAAATTCTTGGAGCCTTGGGATTGTTTTCGGTTTAATCCTTTCTTTGAGGTAAAATTCTATTTAGAGACACAAATTAACTCTTGTTTTTTTAGATGAGGAAGGGGTTTTCCAGGGGTACCCAGCCCTACTTTAGAATCATACCTGTGTTTAGCTGAGCCAGCTTGCTTTTTGATTTGATTGCACACATCTTTTTGTTTTTTCTTACCGTCAAGAGTTTCTGCTCTCTTTTGATACGCCTCAGGAATCTTTGCTATACTCACCACCACCCACCTTCTCACATCTTCCTCCCCCCTACTCCTTCTCCTCCTCTTCATCCTGACCTGCCTCAGACTCAAGTACCTCCTCTATCTTTCTCTTGCTAATTCTGAAGCTTCCTCCCTACCTCTGTCTGGCCTCGTCTCTACTTGTGTTTTAGTCTTGCTGTCATGATCACAATCAGTGTCTCTCCTTTAACCTCTTAACATCCACCCTTTCCCTTAGGGTTAGGGTGAGGCTTGTAACAGAACAGGTACAAGGCCAAAATGCTTGTATCAGACTTGATTCAAAAGACAGCATTTGGCTAAAACAGCCAAAACCACTTGGCTCAAATGTAACCCTAACCCTAAAACAGGTCATTGGCAATTGGGTGGATGTTATGTTGGAGATGATTGCAAAATAATCAGTCTTGTCTCTATCACTGGCCATTAAGGTCATCTGTCCTGTCTCTAGATCCTGGCCTGTACCGGTGTTTAGTTTCAGCTCTGCATGCTTCTTGCAGAACATGCCACAAGCTCAGCATGTGTCTTGATCTTCAAGTCTCTATGGTCTGCAGGTATGTTAGCGACTTTTAGACAATTGGCTTGTCAATGTGTGGTACTCAACCCTATGTTACTTCCTGTCAACCATCCTGGACGCCACTACACTACCAAATGGCAAAGTCCTTTATGACATGAGTGGGCTTCCAGACTTCTATGGAAAGCATCTTGGAAGCCACAGGATTTTTTTTTGTTTCAGGCTAAATCTATCAGTGTGCAGTCTGGTCATTGAGTACACGAGTTGGCCTCGGTGTCCACCTTGGTTGGAGTCACATCAAACATACTCCCACACGGCTAGAGCTTGGCACAAGCCAGGTCAAATCAAGACATGTTGTGATTCTAGTGAAGTACTTGCCCAATCTGCTCTTTTCCTGAGTTAACCTGAATATCGGCATCTGGTAATGTATATCAACTACTCTAAAACCTGCCTTTAATGTCCGATTGGCTCACTGATGCTCATTGATATGTGGTACCCAACCCTACATCACTTCCTGTTTGATTGCTGCTACTCAATCCATCAATCAATCAAATTTTATTTATATAGTGCCACATCAAAACAAAAGTTATCTCATGATCTTTTACATTTCGAGCTGGTCTAAACCAGACTCTGGAAGATGGGACGAAATCTAGATGTACAGCGGCAGCTAGTGCTGAACGACTTTGTCAAAGGTTCAACAGTGCAAGGTCAAACGCAACTGTCTGTCATGACATGGAAGGTATTTTGAAACCCTACCAGCTTCTTGTCTAGTTCTTGATTCAACCAATTAGCCTCTTTGTCCACCTTGGTTGGAATTATGTCAGACGTTGTCCCACACTACAACACTTTGTCCAAGAAAGATCACATCAACTCAAATTATGGTTCTCGTCGAGTACCTGCCCAGTCCCCTTGACTGAACCTCGGCACCTGGTACTTCAGCTAGGCTTAAATGTACCCAACAGGAACACAAGTCTGATGTTTGTAAATTGTTAGTGGCATCTGATGAGACCTATTCTAACCTCCTGGACAGTTGAAGCTCAAATGCTTTCACTAGATAATGAGGCGATAAAGAACGAGATACATAGAGCAACCTCCCTTTAGGTGAAGTTCTATAAAACCACAGGGCTGAAATGACTTGTACTGACACTAACCAAACCATCGCACAGCTAACCACGATTAGACGAGTGGAGACGAGGACTCTCTCTTTTCTCTCTTTCATCCTGGTGCCATTTCTACGTCTCCATGATAGTTACTCTTGTAGATGTCAGGCAAAACGGATGTATCTTGTCGTCGCTGTGAAAGCGGCGGCGACATTTTTAGTCTTTATTTCCTCTGAGGGACATTGAACACTGGTGCCGGCAGACCTGCAGTCTCTCCTCAAGCTCTGGGACGGTTTCACAGGATGCAGTTTAAAATCAGGTGCTTTTAAAGATGAACGTTTAGGTTTGTTTCTTTTTTTTTTTTTTTTTTTAACATGTTGAGAAACTTTTCTACTAAATCATTTCACCTTCAGGAAAATAAGCTTACTTTATATCAAATACACTGTAAGCAAAAATCATATTGTAAGTAAAGGAAAATGAGAGGCAGTCATTTACACTAATCTGGCTATCCATGCTGCACAGAAGACATCATCTCTATGATTGAGCTATTTGTTCCAAGCACTGTAGCCTCGCACGGAGATGTCCACTTTATGGAATTCTCCCCAACTACTTTGCATCACATGCTGCTATTTTGACTTTTCAGGATTTTCCATCCTGTTCTCCTTCAACAAGTCCAAGGAATCCAAGAATCCACAAACTGCAGACATCGTTGAGCTGCACTTGTAAAATCTTAAAGATAGATGTAGTAAGGAGGAATTAAGGAGGCAAGTTTGAGACATTTCCAGCATTGCGACAACACAGCAAACTTGAAGGAAGTTGAAGCCATCATCCTGTCATGTACTTAATGTAGCATGCGTTCGATATTTGCATCAATATCACTTCCTTTCACTGCTGCTGTTTTTCAGTTACCTGGTATTAGCTCTGCATTAGATCTTTGTGCAGCTGGAACAGTCAGGGACGATATGTACTGCAAACACTAGCAAACCCTTCAAGTACTACCTCATTCGCAGGGATTTTTGGGGGGTAGAACGTATGGCAAATAAACCAAAACATAACCAGGTTCTTCTCGTAGAAGTTCATCAATAGCATACTGAATCGTGAGGAAAGGTTGAGAGATAAATTTGGTGAAAAATGCCTTAACATCTCACCATTTCATGAAATTAATGAAAAATAACCCAAGCAAAAGTATATGGAACTCAGACTTAGGCTTACAACAGAAGAAGTGCAAGGCCAAAATGCAAGTATTAGACTTACTTTGAAAGGGAACATCGCTTAGTTTCCATGCTCATGAGATGTCAAACATGGCTCAAACTTAACCCTAGACCATGTTTAGGTTTAAGTACTTGCTTCCACTGACTTTGAGGAGAGTAATTTTGCAAAATAAGGCAAAAAATAACTCCTTTTCTGCCATACAAAGCTACAGAAGTCCTCTCATGAAAACTTCTCAACATCAGCTGACTGTTGGCTAAGGTGAAAAGGATCAACACCAGTATTACCTTCTTCTTGTCCCAAAGTTTGTGCACTAATACATGAAAAAAAAAACACCATTCAAGTATTGACTTAGCCAGGGTTTCTTCAAACCAGCCTCCAAGTGTTAGTTGATTACCTGCCAAAGTGGTTGGTAGGGTTGACAAACCAATCAGCCACAGCTACAGAAAAACTAAGGTGCCAGCGATTGATTGGTGGTCGCTTCCCCACCGGTGGAACATGTTCAGTGTTTGACCTCTTGAGTTTAAACTGCATCCAAGTAACCGACCCAAGCAGACAAATACCATTCAGGGATTCAGTACTATGCTTTTCTAAGTTCTAGCGAGTTATATGCAACCAGTGCCGCAAACTACCCTACACTTCTGTAGGATCAGCTGCAGGAGTGACTTTCAATATACACACACAAATAACTTGTAGCATTTTTTTTTTTAATCCTTGACCTTGCATATTGATATGTTGTATTTATTTTTTAATTTACAGGCCTGAGGTTTTGGGGTTTAGAGCTCAGGTGCAACTCAGAATAAAGTTGTAAAGAGTTGGCTTCATTTTACGGTTGTTATTAGGGGTTGGGGGTGGGTGTTAAGTTGTAATTCAGGAAATACTTTCATTAATTCAAAAAAGAAAAAGATATAAACTGTACCGTGCTTCTTTCTATTCAGTCTATATGGACAAAATGACCGAGAATGAATGTTTCTTCAGACTCCTGGATTCCAGTATTGTGTGTACTCTGATGGATTGAGCCCGGCCCTGTGTACCTTTTAGAGGGCTTTGAGTTCGGCTGGTTTCGTGTGATTGTGCCCCTTGTCGATGTAGAAAGTAGTAAAACCGGCACTCTCGGAGCTCCATTCATACACCTTGGGTTGTATCAACGTCTGCCGGACTGTTATTGGTCCAGATGTGTTTAGGCCAGTTTACCGGCAGGCTGATTACTGATAAACATTTATCTAGAATCAAAAAGCCCAAGATGAACGTACCAAAGCGCTTTTGTACCAAATAGGTACCAGTATGTGCTTTTGGACATCTCAACAGCCCCCTCCCCAGAGTCATAGATGTCAGTACCCTTTTTATGCTTTAAGAAGCACTTGGAATGTTTTTGCCAGTCAAGCTCCATCTGGTTCCCTCAGGTCTTTGTGTTCGCATCCCTATGATCTGAATATCTACAGGTGTATGAATGGGGCTTCTTTGCGTGCAGACTTTACCCCTTTCTAACCAACTTCCTCCAGCCCAGCACCTCACATTGCTGTGCATATAAACTACCAGTGAAACATTTGTGTCTTGTTGCCCCCCCTCCCACTATTTTAAGCAGTCTATGATCTGTACAGACATGAGAACTTAAGTACCTGTATCAACTATATACTCTGAGCTGAATCTTTATAAGTGCGTGTTGAACTTCAGTGTTTCCTCTACATTCATTGATACTTTGTCTTTGGTTTTAAGTTTTGGCAGCGGGACCTGGCTCGGCTGCGTGAAAAGAAAACCTTGTCCTCCTTCACATTGTGGAAAATAAGTCGAGCTTTGTGTAAGCTAAAAGCTAGAGGCTCATTGGAGTACTTTGTAAGGCATCCAAGCAAGAAAGCACTTGGGGTTCCTCTTCACAAGAAAAAAAAAAAAAAAA
The DNA here is from genome assembly GCF_902148855.1 of Sphaeramia orbicularis. Taxonomy (NCBI): domain Eukaryota; kingdom Metazoa; phylum Chordata; class Actinopteri; order Kurtiformes; family Apogonidae; genus Sphaeramia; species Sphaeramia orbicularis. The sequence goes on from NC_043958.1 coordinate 6,484,936, forward strand.
TTAAAAAGCTTGGAATGACAAGCCCCATTATCTTGGTGTTCCTCAAGGAACCTACCTTGGACCCCTGACAGTTGCATGTTTAAGACCCCCTGAAGCTCTTTGAGAGCAACTGCAATACTGCATACGTGATACTACAATCATCCTCTATGAGTATTTCATTCCGGCATCTCAACCTCCTGCTTTTTGACACTGTTGTAAGAATTTTAGAGGAAACATTGAACTCCAATGACCTCGCTGCCAGGACTGTCTTGGCAGCAAGATAGTCTGGTTGCCAGGCATAAAGTTTCTTAAAAAAAAAAAAGAAAGAAAAAAAAAACCAAAACACTACAAGCATTTTTGATCCCACATTTCTCGAGGTTCTTCAAGTTGCAGCGCTGATCCAGGATCTGCCAACGCGGCTTCTGATGGTGGTAACGGTCTCAGGGTTTCTGTTTTATAATGCTGGGAAAAAACATGGACGAAAACTCTTGAAGCTTGACTGGGTTCTGTCAGAAAATAGTCTCTAATGATGAAAATGTCTTGTTTCTTTCCTCCTGGCACATGTGACTGTATTTTTATGTTACTGGCAAAAAAAAAAAAAAATGTGAAAATAGGACGAGGAACCAAGGTCTGGAATTTTCAAACTGGAAAACATGTAGGAAAGACTGTAAAAGCATCTCACCGGGTGTTCTTGAGCAAGACTTCTATTCTTTTTAACCAGCTCTGAGGTCCTTTTGACCTTTGACCTTCCAATGAAGGGACGTGGGGAGAGACTGGAGAAATAGCGAGTCCTATCAACAAGTATTCAAGCAGAAAAGGCATCAGAAACCCTGCATGGCTGATCCCAGATGAGACTACACTGGTCCTGGATGAGCGCCGTGACTCGGCTAAAAGTAGCTGGCCATGGTTTTTATCAGCTGAAGTGATCCACGTGATGTAAATAAATGTGTTTTTAGATTGTGAAGGTTTGTACTGTTTTTTTTTTCCTTCATTCATGAATTCATTCCTTGCTAGACAGGATGTTGTCTGTAGACTTTCCTCAGAATTAGATCTAACTACACCATCTTTTTTCAGGAAACTTTTGATCCCAGGATGCAAACTAGACAAAGATGGGAATATATGGAACCTGGAAATGAATGTCACGTATCGTTCCAGGCTTGAAATCGGTAACCAATACACTTATTTACAATTAAGTCTGTTTTTTCCTGAAATAATTGTTTTTAAGTTAGTGTCCAGGCTTTAGTGTAACCTCCACCTGTCTTAAACTCTTTTGTGCAGCAAATGTTAGATTTACTGCAGTTTTATGGCAGGTTTCATTTGCAAAATGAGGTCAGAGGTCACACTGAAGACTGACATTTGGCTGTAGACGCCTGATAGTTTTTTCATATTTCCTTTATTTAATAGAGATATAAATAAGTTTGACCATTGAATACTTTTTAATTTGATGATAATTGGGGTATTCTGCTCACGCTAAACGAATATCCCAGTGACGACAGAAACATCAGTATTTTTTAATTGTATTATTTCATATCATAGATCAGTGTATTATTTCATAAGTGTAAAGGAATTATCTACATTTTTACACTGAAGAACGGCGGTAAAGTGGTTAGCATTGTTACCTCAAACCAAGAAAGTTGATAGTGGTATTTGCTTCTCAAGGACTCAGAAATTTAATGTTTTTCTTCATAGACTGAAATGTGAAGCGAGTTCATCCTTAGTCTTAAATGTAAGATTTAAAATGTGGATTTTAACATGAAAATATGGTAAAAACATACTTATTTACATAGTTTGAATCCCATGCATTTTAAATGAATGACGTCTCAATTTCACAAAAATATTTGTGACATTCATTGTATTAAATTTCACACAGTGGTGTTGAGTTGCCGATATCATGATCCTCATTTCACAACAGGATGCAAATGATAAAGACTAATGCATATAAATAAATAATAAAATAGTTTTCCATTAAATGACAAAAAAAGTATCAAGTTCTGTATTAAATATTTACTGTATTCTACACTATATATTGTATCTTGTATTGCAAAAAATTTTTTATTTAGACTATATTTAACTAAATACTTTTCTATAGTCAGTCTAAAACCAAACAAAACTGTACTTAATGAACTTTGGTGTTGGGGAACACTTCCTTATCTGTGTTAATTAGATGTCCTCAAGTCAGAAATCAATAAAATACTTTCCCAAAATAACAACAGAGGTTTGGAATCTAATGTCCTTAGAAAGTATTGATTAATGCATCATCCCGTCAGGATTGATGGTAAACAAACCACCCGTAAAACTGCTGTCTGTTATAAATAGACCTGTTAACTGCAGATATGTACAGTATGTGCACTGGAGTTGTATTTTAAAACACTGCTCCGGTCACGTTTTGAGGAATCGTTTATCGAAAGATAGTCAAACGTCATGGATTAGGAACAGATTTTCAGAATGAAGTGGAACCGGCCTGTTGAACTTAAGTGTCCTGTTCTGTACCTTCTGTCCAGGGTAATGCAGGTGCAAAAGCCCACCACTAGATGTCAGCATTGAGCAGCTGAAATGAAAAGCAGCCAGTTGTAGGAGGTCAGGAGCGATTTCACAATATATTCTCTATGTACTTCTGCTGTGAAGTCCTGTGGTAAGTAAAAGGATGTAGATTTGAAACTAAATTAAAAAAAAAACGATTAAAAGAATATATACAAACTCTTTATTTCCACTTTACTAGTCATATTTAGATACAAAATACATCAACATAAGTCCAACTGTGTGCGTCGCTTCATCCAAATGCGGACATGGCCCACTGCTTGACGTCAGTGGGGCATTGTGGGTACTTCTGCAGGGCCTCCATGATCTGGCTGTTGTCCAGCATCAGCCTCATGAGCTGGTACTCTCTCTGAGTCTTGGCCGAGGAGCCGTCGACGGGTCGGATCAGCTCCAGCTGCTGCAGATGTTCGAAAGCCTGGAGACGACAAACACAGGAGGCTTTAAGAAGCTCAGGTAGGTGGAACGTTCAGGGTCGGAACAGGTGTGGAGATCAGACCAGGTCCAGGTCCAGCTCAGTATATGCGACTGTGTTCTGGTTTCATTCCTGTTCAGTCACATTAAGATGTGCAGTAGTGGAAAAGTTTTTGTTCACCCCATGTATTTGTGATATATTACAGTAACCTATAAAGACCAAAACCATCTACTGATCCAAGCTGTTTACTATTGGTCCACTAATCCTATCAACTGGGGTAAAATACAGTTTGTCATCTTTTCATGGTCATCAGATATGACCCATTTGGATGTTCACAGGCTCCTTAGTGAACGTGGAAACACTGTCATCTTCTACAACATATATTCACCAGTAAAACCCACGGAGTTGGATCAATGACAGTGGATGGAGACACTTTGTTTATATTCAGTTAATGATAGATTTTACTGAAAAAGTCACTTTTTCTTCAGTTTTCTGTTTCTGATATAATAACCCTCAATTTTAATCGGAGCTTTTATAAACATCTACATGATCCGTAAATTTATCTACAAGGCTGTATTGGGCAAACTACCCTCATATCTTTGTCGCCTCCAGTCTCCATTTTCCAGTGGATACAACTCCCGTTCATCACATCGGCTCCTCCTTAGAGTCCCCACAGTTCACTCTGAACTTGGTAAAACAGCTTTTTCCTACGATGGACCTTGCTCATGGAACAATTTGCAAAACTCACTTCAGCTTCAGCATCTCATTACCTTGAGTGAATTCAAATCTCTTCTATCAAACTGTCTAACAGAAGTGTGTAACTGCTATTCTTAAACTGGTTTTTAGCTTTTATGTTTCTAGTCATTTTATGTTGTCTTAATTGTATGTAGTTTTATACTCTGTTACTTCATTTGTATTGTACTGATGTGCCGCTTGGCCAGGTCTCCCTCGAAAAAGATTTCATCTCAAGGGACTTCCTGGTTAAATAAAGGTTAAATAAAAATTAAAAACAGGAAAATACCTACTTTTCACTGAAAAAAACACAAAATACAGAGGATAATGTTGATGAATCACTTAGGAAAGGTTAAATAGAGAGAAAAATTAATTTGGGAACTGCCACCAAAGTAGCGCCGGGTCTTTATGGGTTAAGAATCACTCTTAAGTCCTTGAACAGTGTACAAGTATTTTTCCATTCTCTAAACCCACATGCTCCTTCTGCATATGCTCAGTTCCATCCAGGTCAAAACTGGATGTTTCAGCTGATAACAAAACACATCCTTAGATGACATGTTAAAACTGTCAACAATTTAGTTTGGTTATTTTTCTTCTTAACAATAAATGCAAAAAAAAAAAAAAAAAATCATTTGTTTTTGTCTGATGCAGCCACACCTTTTGAACACACAAAGACTTTTCTGTAAATATTTCATGACAATATTTGAGACTGATATTTTTAAGGGTGTCTGAAAACTTTTTTTTCCACTATTGTACATGTTTGGCTTGTAGATCAAGACTGATGACATTGACACCCCTGAGCTGTAAGAGATCATAAAACAGTCGCTTTTCCATTGACCCTCAAACTGTGCAAATATAACTTGCTGTAACCCTAATTGAATCAGTTTTTAATTTAGTACCAAATATATAATAATAATGAATATATCTGTAAATCAGCGTGATATTTATGTTCATCACCATGTTTAAGGAATGACTTCTTGTGATAAATAAACAAATCATCATCATCATCAACAAAGCATTTGTGATTCAATGGAAAAACGGCATCACACACTTCTGTTTTTTCAACATTTAGTAAATATATGTAAATTTTTGCGCATATGTCCAATGGAAAAGCAACTAGTGAAAAACTAATTTTAGTTCAGGGGCCACATTCAGCCCAATATGATTTAAAGTGGATCAGAACAATTAAATAACAGTGAAAAAAGTTAAATTACTATAAGAAAATGTTTTCGTCTACAGTTTCCTTTTAAAAAATGTGAATAACATGAACAACCTGAAATTTCCCATGAAAGTAAGTGCAATTTTAACAATACTCTGCCTTAGTTTATCATTTACACATGTCCATTACAACTTACAGATCACAGTGGATCTACAAATACACAAAATGTTTAATAACAGGCAGAATATTAACACATTTCAGGTTATCAGTATTTATTATTAAAATTATTCACATTTTTTATGAAAAGAAAGATTGTAAATGTAAAAATTTTCATGTAATTTCACTTTTTCGTTATTTGTCATTATTTATTGATTATTATGATAATATTTAAATAGTCTGACCCACTGAGATCATACTGGGTGCATGTGGCCCTCAGCACAAACGTCACATAAACACTCACAGATCCTTATTTGCAGATAAAAGGCTGGTAGCTTTGAAGACCGTAGTACATGTCATTTACTTCAGTGTTTATCTATAGATCCAGCTCCGTAGCACATTAGAGCAGATGCTTACCAACATTTCAGCTTATAGATCAATCAGAGCTAGTTTATCCCGTGTCAATGTTGTTAAAAAGAAACATTTTCAATAAATCGATGCTTTTCTGCTCACCTTCAAGACAACAGGCTGCTCAAAGTTGTACATGGAGTTCGACTTTCTTTGCAGGAACTTCTTAAACTCTGGAAAAGAAATAATAACGGAAACAAATCAAGACATCCAGCAGAGAAAAAATCATATTTTTAGTTGGATAGTAGCTGATGTTTAATGGTTTTGTCTCCCATGAAGACACTTTTCTAGTGTTTGGCATCAGGTCTGTACTGTTTATTTCCCTTGTTGCCCGGTATTGTTATTTTATCTCATTTTCATCTCTGGGTTTTTGTCATTTGTTGTTGAAACAGTTGCATATTTTGAACGTGAACAGTGAATTTTCCATTTTTCATTATGTGCCTGAATAGCTCTCCGGTGCTGAGGTTTAATATTCTGCTTTGTTTTTATATTTGTTCCTGTTTACGACTCGGTACGTTTGTTTTTCTCACAATTTCTTCAGACATCTTCTGACAAAACTCGCGGTCGGAATCATTTAAGATTTTTTATGTAGCGTCATTGGGATGTCTACAAAGTCTGTTCACAGTTCTGAGATATTTAGATTTTTTAAGTTTTGACCAATTTTTGATGTATTAAACCTTTACTTATCATAGTCCATATTTTGATGGTTTATAACATGAAATGGTTACTGATATCAATATAGTTCCTATTGAGCACTGATAGGAAGTCATATATGGACTTTAATTTGGGTCCATGACCTTTGACCCTGAGTGATTTTGAAAGGTCAAACTCAAGGTCATGAACGTCTAGATTTCAACAGTCTTCTTCCCAGAAACTACTAATTGGATTAATTAAAAATTTTATATGTTGCTTCCTTGGAACAATTTCTACAAAGTTTCTTCATAGTTTTGAGAAATTTTGATTTTTGACAAATTTTTGAAATATTAAAAATTTGCCTTTACTTATAATGGTCCATATTTTGATGGTTTGTAACATGGAAATGGTTACTGATATCAATATAGTTCCTATTGAGCACTGATAGGAAGTCATATATGGACTTTCATTTGGGTCCATGACCTTTGACCTTGAAGGGTCAAACTCAAGGTCATCAGTGTCTACATTTCAACAATCTTCTTCCCAGAAACTACTGGTTGGATTCATCTAGTTTATATGTTGCTTCTTTGAGACAATTTCCACAAAGTTTGTTGACAGTTGAGAGATATTTTGATTTTCGAATTTTTTTATACATTTTTTGAAATATAAAGAATATAAAAGTAAGAAATATAAAATATAGTAAGAAATATAAAGAAGAAGAACTCATAATGGTCCATATTTTAATGGCGTATAACATGTAAATTGGTGACAGATATCAGTAAAATTACTACTGATCACTGATAGAAGTCATATGTGGACTTTAATTGAATGAGTTGAGTTCTCCTCCAGTGAAAGTACCACCCACTTCTACTGGGAGACTGACCCTCTACATTGAGACCAAAGGACTGTAACAGAGACAGAACCTGACAACCTCACAAATTCAGCTGGGGATTGAGTCTTGATAGAACATACAGGTGAGATACAGGGACATTGATTGTATTTTCTCGTAGGATGAGGACGTTTTGGTACAAACCGTTGTGGACCATTTGGAGGTTAAAAGGCTCTCCTTCATACACGTCGTTGAGGTGTTTCATGGCGATGATGAGGCACAGCTCCAGGATGGACAGACCTGTAAGTACACAGACGTGAAACCTTTCTACAGTCTTACAGGAGAGATATTTTGCTTTTTTTTTTTTTTTTTTTTTTAAATGGAATTCTGCATTTTCAAACATTTCCCTGTGGTCTACATTAACTATAAATACTCTGCTTGGGTCTGAATTCATTAATTCAACTCCACAGGTCCATCTTCAACCCTATTTCTGAGTAATGACACCAGAAAGGTCATTTTGAGCACGTTTTGGAGGGTTCAAATTCAACTTTTTTGAACTAGTAGCATCCCCAAATACACAAATAAATGAACCAAAGACTAATAAAAGTGGGTTTAGCAAAATATGACCCCTTTAGGGTAAGTTCCATTTGCAGGGTTTCTGCAGGTATCATCAAATCTAATTTAAATGGTTTTTAATGCCACTTTAAACAAATTTAATGCCCATGTCCAACTGCAGATACAGTTTTATGTATACCGTACTTTCCGGATTATAAGCCGCTACTTTTTTCTCGTTTTGAACCCTGTGGCTAATACAGTGGCGCAGCTCGAGTATAGATTTATACAGGCTAACGGCCTCCAGGGGGCGCTCTAGCAGGAAGCGCAAAAGTGAGACAGACAGGTGGAAGAGGTGATGAAGAGGAGAAGTTCTAATTCTTAACTTTTAACAATCATTTTGCGTGTCATGCACAAACCCTCATCATGGAAAACACACGAAGAAATGCATATTTTGCAGCGTTTAAGTTAAAAGCAATCGATGTGTCTGTAAAGAAGGAAATAGAGCTGCAGCACGGAAGTGCCATTGAGCAACAATGGAGGAGAGATGTATAAGAAGTGTGACGGAGCCTTTGAGGATGTTCAACTCCAACACTGAAGAAGACGACTGCAGTGGTTTCAATGAGCAGAAGGAAGATGAAGATACAGATCAATGACTTTTCTGGGTTTTTGAACCAGTCGTGTTCCTGCCGTTTTACTGCCGTGTTACAGGCACTGTTTGGAAAAAAAAGCAGTTAAGGTATGGAAATAAATATTTAAATAATCTTTCTGTTTACCATCGTTCTGTGTAAATATCTCATGTCACAACGTGGACACCTGCGGCTTATAGTCAGGTGCGGCCTATATTCCGGTGTGCCTTATAGCCTGGAAAGTACGGTAGTTTTATGACAGTTTACCAGGCTTTAACCAGGTCCTGAATAGTTCCTCCTCCATCCACTTCTGCTGAAAATTGCATTTTCCCATTTTTCCGACATTTGCTGATAATTTTCCGCTCTTTTGCCGCAGCATGAGCACACTCACAGCACGTTGTATTCCAAGCATCCGTTGTTGTGACTTCATGTGTCGGCCATAAACAATAGGCAATTAAAGGGTTCTGCCTGTCAGTCGTCACACTACACTTCCCATCAAAATTATTAAATGTTTATATAATTAAAATTAATCATGAATAACAATGCATTGCTCTTAATGCTTTTTAATGCCATTTATGGTCTTAATTTTCACAAAATTGATTTAATGACTTTTAATGCTTTTTGATAACCCGCAGAAACCCTGATTAGACAGATGTTGTTGTTGTTATTTTACCGTGGAGCATGTCGGCCTTGGCGTCGGCAAAACATAGGCGACCGGCCTCCAACACGTCGGCCGCTTTGACGACAGGTTTAGCAACGGTGACACGGCTCAGACATAACATCTAGAAGAATAAATACAACAGGATTATTCATCTTCGGGATCAAATCGATATAATGTTAGAAAAAAACAGATATGCTCTTACTAGGAACATGTGCAGTGAGCGGAAGTCTCTGCTGCAGTTGAAGTGTCTCAGTAAAACCTCCTCTACTGATTTGTCTTCACACAAAGCCTAAAATAGAAAAAAAACCAAAAAACTTTGACCACCATTCAACACTATAGTGTGTATTAGTTCAATATCCAGCTATAATTCAGTTTAAACAGAGGTCTAAAGACAGGATTTTGTTGAGAAATGGGACCAAAATGTTTTAATATCAGTGGATTTTCTCCTGTTTATTTTTTGGTGTACATGGAAAAATGAATAATAATAACATTGTTTTTATTTTATTCATTTAATATTTACTTTTCTCATTCTCTAGTGAGTTGATCATTGTTTTGGGGTTATAATTAATACACTAATACATGATTTAGAGAAAAGTCTCTTCACTCCTCAGGCGTGTAAATAACACTATAATTGTATTAGGTATTAGTTTTGTTTCGTGATATAAATTTCTTTTTTTGTTTTGGTTGTTTTTGTTGATAACTTGCGTCAGGCGTTTGCTTTTGTTGGTGGTTGTATTGCACTTTTATATGTCCAAAACAAAACATTCATTCATTCATAGTATTATAATACAATGATTCATAAGACACTTGAGGCAAACAGGATCAATTTTCATTCCTCATTGAATACATTAGTGAAAATCACAGAAAGAAACAAAAGATGTAAAAGATGTAAATAAATTAAAATACTATAAAGGATGGAAAAGATGAGAACTAAGACTGAAATGACATAAAAGTCCGAATGTGATGAAAATGAATGAAGAAATGATATGAAAAAACATAAGAGACAACATCATTTCAGATTTTTAGTGGTTTAAATGGTTGATTTTAATGATTTTAATTAACCTGTGTAAATATTTCAGATCCTTATATTGGATAATTACTACTTTGATTAATACATTTCAGCTGCAACAGTGTGGATGCAGTGATTACCCATCATGCCTAGTGCCTACAGTAGGGTGCTTCTCTGAAACTAGTCCCTAAAAACAGGACATGGGGGCTAAAAATCCAAACCAGATGTAGACTAATGTTATGAAGCAAGTTTGGAAGCACTTTGGGTCTGTTTTAAAAATAAATACTTACTGAGATAAAAGAGAAACTATTTTTCAGATAAAACACATTTTTATATTTTTTTATGTTGTGTTTTATACAAAAATCCGCATGTAACACAGTAAAAAAGACAAGAAAATTATAAGGTACTAATTTTTTTTAATATCTTTTTATTCTCTCGGGTACATTTTGGGAATTGAACTAATTATGCAAGGCAGACCTGATTAATATTCTGTTTATTCAGTAATTTGATTTTTACTTTATTTGTCAAAAGCTCAATTCCAAATTGTGTGTCCCACAAGGAGGGAAATAAGGGGGGGGGGGGGGGGGGGGCAGAGGGGTGTTTTGTTTTCTTTTTTTTGGGGGGGGGGGGGGGGGGGGGGGGGCTTTGTGTAGTGTAAGTGTAGTGTACACTTGTTGTGTAATGTTTGTAATTGTAATGTTGAATTTGTTTGTTTACTTTTGCAAACTGAAACTTAAAATCAATAAAAACAGTTGATTACAAAAAAGAACTATGCAAGGCAGACTGTTTCACAAAAATGGCCACTGTTGCAAAATCACTCGCGATTTATTAGTGTTTAACTGGGCAGGTTCTGTACGTAACACCAGTGGACACGATGGGTTACACGCAAAACCTGGAATGAGACTGAGATTCATGAAAAACCCAAACGTCCGGATAAGAAAAACCACTAGGATCATCGAATTTAACAGTGTCTTTATTTATAGTCTATATAAGACCATTTACAGCTATGTTTTCCCAGATAAAATGCACTGACATCGAGGTAGCTTTTACTGTCCCAATTTTGGTCCCATTTTTGGCCCCAATATTTTATTAAAAATTCATTGATTTTGAGATGGCACAGAGCAAGAGTATAATTTTTTAAAATTTATCTGAGGTCATCATTAGGTACATCCTGGGGGGAAATATGTCTAAAATTCTCCTTTATTATTGGGTCTAAAAAGATATTGAAATGAACCCAGTTTCATAGAGGCACCAAGTACAACCCTGTGGTTCAAGAACATTATAGGAAAAATTTTTTTACAATATTGCATGAGCTTATCAGAACGATGCCATTTTTTATTTATTTATTTTTAAAACAAGTGAGGTGAAACCAGTCCCAGTCCAGTGTCTCTCATGAGTGCACACACTCCTCAGGTTTCCATCCAAATGCATCTGAAATTTAACTGAATTTTCCTGCAGTTCTGTACATGTGGAGCCATTACTGTTATGCAAATACTGGGAGTTGATTCATCTGGATAAGCAGAGGCATTTGCATTTTAACTGTCCACTTGAAAATGTCACAGACAAGACTGACACAACCATCGTAGCTGCAGCTTCCATGTTTATATGTCATCAACTTATGATAATTATATGGACAAAAGTATGTGGACACGTTGAATTCAGGAGTTTCTTTTCTAACAGGGGTCTGGAATACAAAACAATAATAATGAATGTCATAATATAGTTTTATATTAGGATGACTTTCATTGCATTGGTTAGTTTTGTTTTAATTATCTTTGCTTCCAAAATGCATCAGAGATGGTTTTGACTTAATTTCTCTCAACATTGATTTTTTATTATTATTATTTTTTTAATCCATAACTAGGATTTTAAATTTCTAAACCTCTTCGGCTGAGAAATAAAGGAGGAGAAAAAAAAAAAGAAAACACAGGGAGGATTTAGGAACAGATCTATGAATATGTAAAAACAATGAACTATTTCAAAATAGTATGGTTCCACATTAGTTTTTTCTTTTAATATGCGTTTTTGAGCAACATTATCATGACCATAAAGATGATTAAAATGACCTTAATTTGACATTAAAAATCTTAAATAAAGTTCATAAAAATGTGTTAAAAACTATCATTTAACACATTATAATTAAATATGATGGTTATAATACTGTAATATCGCAAAAGCTCTATATGTAAAGTGTCAGGAGATAACTTTCATTATGATTTGGCGCTATATAAATAAAATGTGATTTGAAAAAAAGAGGCAAAATAAATGAAAACATCATCATAATTGGAAAGTCAATTATGTATTATGTGGTATAGTTCATTTATTGTAAAAGTACTATTTAGTGGGGTTTTTTGCTGATTGTTCGGTAAAATATCAGTTTCAAATTAATTTAGTTTAAGGATTAGATTGGATTAGATTAGCCAATGCAGAAATTAAGAACACTGAAACAGCAAAAACAAATATAACAGGCAAATAAAAACAGATAAAACAGATACAATGTACTGCTCATCTTGTTGCTGTTAGATTAGATTAGACAGAACTTTATTGAAAGAAGCCCTCAGGAAATCGAGGTTCTAACAACAGCATAACAACAAATACACACAAAAAATACTACGAGAAAATAGCAAAACACTAACTATAAAAAAGAAAACAGTATTTAAAAAAAAAAGGTAATTGCACATTGTAAATTACAAGTTGAAACAACAAGTGGCAAGGTGGTAATAATAATAAAATAATAATAACTCAATAATAATAATAAATAGCTAGTTATGTTGTATGTGTGTATATTATATGTATGTATAGTTTAATAATCACAGGATAAGTTACAATAAGGTGATAATAATAATAATAATAATAATAATAATAATAATAAGTGGTAAGAAAACTAAATTACCAGCAACAAGAAAAACAAACATTGCACACTGGAATATACTATTATATATAATTTTTTTGTGCACTGACTGTAAATAATCATTTTCTAAAACAACAAACCATGTACTTCTAAATCTTGCATTAAACCTTAAGGAAATATTGATGTTTCTAAACTATATGGACATAAATGTTGGGACACATCATGTCTACAGCTGTAAGATGTTCTGTTCATGCTGATTTCAGACATGAACATTTTTATTTTATTGTAGCAATAAACTCGTATTTCTAACTGAGTCAGTGCCATGTGCTGTCGTGGAGGTCATGTCGGGTCAAGAAGTGTGAGGAAAAAAAAAAAAAAATCATCAGTACAAACAAGTTCGTAGACATTTGTGGAGGGAGCATGTCTACGATGTCCAGATTTCATACAAACTGAAAGATTCGTACAAACCCATCGTTCGTAAGAATCTTTGTGACCTAGGTATTAGCGTTCTTTCCTTGAAATAACAACATCCGGTCTCAGAAAATGAAAACAACAGGCATTTTTGGTCTGTTTTTTCCAGTTCTGTCAAGTAGTAAGTTTTTTTTTTTGGTATTAGAAAGAGAAAGCCAAAATCAATCCGGTTTATTAATTTGGTTCATCTTTTTTGACACTGAAAAAGACAAACGCCTTTAAATTCAATTTTATTTCCTCTATTTTAAAACGAAAATCAATTAACCACTAGTTTTTGTTTTGTTTTTGAAAAGAAAATCCAATTACCAAAAGATACACTGACCACGTTGCCTCTGAAACCTGACACGGTAGGAATATGTTGCATATTTATTTGCCATGTTTTGTATTTGCAAACCACAGTGTTTGTCTGAATCGCATTGCGTTTGTAGAACCCGTTTTGTTCATTTGTTAGATTTAGTCCAGAAATTAGCTCCATCCAGACCGATGAGGAGAATGCAGTGGTTCCTAATTATTACAAGCAGAAACGCCACATTAGATGAAAAACAACAACAAAACCATGCATGAAGGGCAGCAGAACTAAAGTCAGACCAGGGCTGTGATAAACCGTGAAAGAGTTTGAGGCATGTTTTGTGTTTTTGTTCAGCTTTGAAAGGAAATTAGCTCAGTTTGATGGTATTAACTGTGGAATAACCCTCAAAAACATCCACTGATCTAAACTGTTTATCCACTCATCCTATCAATATATGGAAATAATTGGTGTAAAATGCATTTTGTCATCTTTTCATGGTCATCAGATATGACCTATATGGATGTTCAGAGGCTCTGTAGTTACCGTGGAAACACTGTCAACTTCTACAACATTGATTCACCAGTAAAACCCATGGAGTTGGATCAATGACAGTGGATGGACACACTGGGTTTGTGATCAGTTAATGATAGATTTTGTTGAAAAAGTCACTTTTTCTTTACTTTTTGGTAAAAAAAAAAAAAAAAAAAAAAAAAGAATATACAACATAATCTACAAAATGAATAAAAACAAGTAATGTAATAAATACAATGATCAAAAATGAATAAGAAAATCTACAAAATAATAAATAACATGGAGAAAATAAGCAACAAAATGAAAGAAAAAAGGAAAAAAAGATAATGTTCATTTAACACTCATTTTTATTGATGACTGGCTGTTTTTGTGCATTTTGCTGGCTATTTAATACTTTTTCCTTCATTTTTGTTGCCTATTTTCTCCATGTTATTTATTATTTTGTAGATTTTCTCATTCATTTTTGATCATTGTATTTGTTGCATTTTTTGTTTTTATTAATTTTGTTGATTATGTTGTATATTTTTTCACACTTTTTACCAGAGTTTTTAAAAAGTGACTTTTTTCAACAAAATATATCTTTAACTGAACATAAACCCAGTGTTTCCATCCACTGTCACTGATCCAACTCCATGGGTTTTACTGGTGAATCAGTGTCGTAGAAGATGACAGTGTTTCCACGGTAACTACAGAGCCTCTGATCGTCCAAATGGGTCATATCTGATGACCATGAAAAGACGACAATCTATCAATTAATCAATCAATTATTTACTTGTATTGATAGGATTAGTGGATGAACATGTATTAAACAGTTTATACATCAGTAGATGGTTTTGATGGTGGACGTTCTGTCTTTGTTGGTCTGGTCTTCTTGGCTCACCTTGACACTTTCATTCCAGTCTTTGGCAAACTTCTCATCGGGGAAGTCTTGCGGCAGACTGAGCTGGGTCTGGACCCGCTCTATGTACTGACCGAATGTCCCCCCGTTCAGCAGGTGGATCTGACGATGGGGAAAACCTCGACTTAACCCGCTTCTCCAGCAGCTCTAGGACATCCTGCACAGCAAAGGAAAACACGATTAAAGCAGCTGAGGGAAAATAAGAGGGTGAGTCGAAGGCACAGGTGTCAAACATAAAGGCTGTGGGTCAAAATCGGCCTGACAAAGGGTCTAACAACTGAAGATATTAACAATGATGGGTGTTTAAATCATTTTAGTTCAGGTTCCACATACAGACCAATGTGATCTCAAGTAAAATACTATCAGAGTAACCTATGAATAATGACAAATACAAATTTTTATTTTTGTTTAAGTGTAAAAAAAGTACAATTATATGAAAATATTTACATTTGCAAATTTTCCTTTCACAAAAAATATGAACAACCTCAAATGTCTTAAGAGAAATAAGTGCCAATTTAACAATATTATACATGTTATTAAATGTTTTGTGTATTTGTAGATCCACTGTGATATGCAGGTTGTAATGCACATGTGTAAGTGATAAACTGAGGCAGAAAATTGTTCAAATTGCACTGATTTCAGGTTGTTCATGTCATTTTGATTATTCACATTTTGTGCCAAAGGATAGTTTGTAAATTTAAACATTTCCACCGTGTAATTTTTACTTTTTTCACACTAAAACAAACAAACAAACAAAAAAATAACAGCATAATAACCTGTAAATAATGACAAATCCGATTTTTGTTTGGTTTTAGTGTGAAAAAAGTACAATTTTAAGAGTAATTTTAACAATATTCTGCTTGTTACTATATGTTTTGTGTATTCGTAGATCCACTGTGATCTGTAAGTTGTAATGCACATGTGTAAACGATAAACTGAGGCAGAATATTATTAAAATTACACCTATTTTTCTGAAGAAATCTCAGGTTGTTTGTGGTTGTAAACACTTTCATATTGTAATTTCACTTTTTTTCTCTAAAACATCAAGAAAAGTTTAGAGTTTACATTATTTATCGTTTATTATTATCACTTATTTTTCTGAAGAAATGTCAGGTTGTTTATATTATTCACATTTTTTTAAGGATACTTTGTCGATGTAAACATTTTCATCATGTTACTGAACTTTTTTCACTTATTTTATTGTTCTTTGAATCATATTGGGAATGAATGTAGCCCCTGAACTAAAATGAGTTTGACTACTATTCACTATTATGTGTAAATGATAAACTGAGGCATAATATTGTTAAAATTGCACTTATTTTTCTTAAGACGTATCAGGTTGTTCATGTTAATTCACATTTTTAAGGAAACTTTGTAGATGTAAATATTTTCATGACGTAACTTTTACTTAAATTTGTCTTTTTTCACTGTTATTATTTTACTGATCTGGCATAGGTAAATAGATACAGTCGCAGAAAATATTTATTAGACCATCAAAAGTCATTAAAAACAATGGTTATGCAATCAAGTACTAACTCCTGTGTGTATCATGTGACTAAAACAGACAGAAACGAAAACATGGAATGTCTCAAAGCACTGTTTTTGTCAGTACAATGTCATGGATATTGATGTAAGAACAGAAGTGATTTTGGTTATTATCAAAAGATATCAGCTCTGAAATTAAACTACGATGAGCTATTTTTGTTGTTATTATTATATTTGTCCAAACAAATGTACCTTTAGTTGTACCAGGCATTAAAATGAACAAGAAATTGAAGAAAAAAAGGGTGGTCTAATAATTTTTTCCGTGACTGTAGATAACTTTATTCCCTGTTTCAAGTAAAAACAGAAATTCCTCTTTTGTCATGGCTGCAAGACAAAGTATAAAAACAAAACAAAACACACACACACACTCAAGCATTAAAAACACCCCAACACATCAAAGTACAGCAGATAAAAACAAGTCAAACACATGAAATAACTAAAAACATTAAAAACACGGTGCAGTCTTTTTTGTGTGGCCCCTGAATTATAATGACTTTGACACCCCTGGTTTAAAGTGGAAGGAAAGGCGGGGCATACCAGTCTGCAGGTGAGTCCCACCACGGCGATGGGCGCCTGGGCCGACTGGGACACGTCGAACAGGTTATAGAGCAGCGTCTGGTTCTTATGGTGGGCGAACAGGTCGAACTCATCCAAGACGAACAACACGGGCCGACTGCTGCTGCGATCACCTGAGGAGGAAGAAGGTTCCAATCCGACCCGCGGGATGAAATTGCCAAGTACGAAAATTACACCGATGATATTAACAATCAAGGATGTTGAAGTCATTTTAGTTCAGCTTCTACATTTAGTCCAATATGATCTAAAATAAAATAATAGCATAATAACTATAAATATTGAGAACTACAATTTTTTTTCGGTTTACTGTGAGAAAAGTAACATTACATTATGAAAATATTACCTTGACAAACTATTCTTTAACAATAAAATGTGAATAACCTGAAGAAATATGAACAACCTGAAATGCCTTAAAAATAAATGTAATTTTACCAATATTCTGCCTGTTACTAAATGTTTTATGCATTTCTAGACCCACTGTCATCCGTAAGTTGCGTTAATAATAAGCTGAGATGTAATACTGTAGAAGCTGTTCTTATTTTAGTTCCAAATTCCAAAATTTTAACAATATTACTCCTGTTACCAAACGTTTGGTGTAATGCACGTGTATAAATGATCAACTGAGGCATAATATTGTTAAAATTGCATTTATTTTTCTTTTTTCAGTTTATTTACGTCTTTTTGGCGAAGGGATAGTTTGTAAATGTTAATATTTTCATAATTTAATGTTTTTTATTCCATTAAATCAAAGAAAAACTTGGAATTGTCATTATTTATAGGTTATTATGCTATTATTTCACTGGTCCGGCCCACTTGAGATCAAATTGGGCTGAATTTGGCCCCTGAACTAAAATGAGTTTGACATCCGTGGTCTTCAAACACATCAAACCACCTGTCAATTACCCAGAATGCCCTCTGCTCCCCTCACCTTTCTTCAGAGCCTCCAGGAGGAAAGCCAGGTTCTCTGCGAAGCTTCCCTGAAATGACACAAACTACATGTCGGCGCAATTTTGAAGTCCGGTTGCCCCCGGTACCTGAGGCAGCCACGGTTCCATCTGCGTTACCACGGTAACACCACACAACACTTGTAGCAATACACACATTCTATACACCCACGTGACCAGAAGAACATCAACTAAAAACTCAACAAAACCAAATGTCGGAAAACAGAACAAATCAATACGTAGCCTCTTAAGCCCAATTTCCCCAGATTTATTTATTATTATCGATATTATTTATTTATTTGGGTACTTATTCATTTGGTCAGTTCAGCAGTTACCCAGTTTCTAATAAAGTCCAAAAGTATCATAAATTTTCAGTATTTTTTCGCTTTTTTTCTGTCTTCTAAGGCCAATGGCTATCGCTTTATCTGCTTGTAGCCTCTTACACTGCGGTTCCGTCTGTGTTGCCATGGTAACACGATGCAACGCCTGTAGCAATATACACATTCTCGACAACCGCATAAAAAAACCTTCTTTTTGAACTTCCTGAACTCTTGTCCTTTTTTTTGTTTGTTTATTCCTCTCAGGGGTTTAATCGTCTGTATGCTATGTATTATTGTTAGTCCTATGTTTTACATTGTCCTTGACACACCTGCTTTGCTAAAAAAAGTTCAATGAAAATATGTAAAAAAAAAACATGTAAAAACTCAACACCAATTGAAAATAACAAGTACTAAAAATAAATAAACAAATAAAAAAAAGGGAAAATAACAAGTACTTAAATATGCAAATATCTCAAATAAGCTAACAGTCGTGAGACCAGCGAGTGTCATGAGTAATTTAATAAAATAGACCAATGCGACAAACTTTGCAGCGCTAAGCTAACGCTAAGCAGATCCAACAGTACACGGATTATTTTTCTACTGATAAAACTGAGTAAAAATAAAGGTCGCATTATGAAACGATGATCACGAATTTTGTCTTAACTTTGCCGTTTTCTGATCATAACTTGGTTTAAATGAACAAAACTGTCGGCTAACAGCTAATCCACTGTTTTGTGTTACGTTGAAATGATTCCCACTAGAAACAAACAGCCTAGGGTTTAACAGATTTTAAACTGTCGCTCACATTTTCCAAATACTTACAAAGACTTTATCGCCGACAACATTTTCCAAGTGGAGCTGCCGTGTGATTTCTTTTAGTGCTATCCTGTCGTCAGTTTGCAGGAGACCTACGAAAAACAAACACAGAGGCATGAATACACAAAGGACAGTTTACTGCTTCAGATTTAGAGGTACGACTTATATTCAGGCTTCGTACACATTTTCAAGGTCAAAGTCAAGCACTTTTAAGGGTCATTTCTCCAGCACAACACCTTTCACTGGGGTAAAACACATTTACAGGAATACAAATACTCATGATTATTATTTTTTTTGTATCAAAATTATGTACATTAGATTATACCATAACATCTAAAACAAAGGGTGCCAGGCACAACAAACCCTGCCTCTTGCACATTTTGTAGCTTATTTTGGCATTGATCCAGTCTTTCAACCATATTCAATATTTATTAAATGTAAAAATTCTATATGTGCTAAGTTTGAAGTAAATTGAAACAAAATTGATGGTTTTATAGACATTTGAAATTTTGCCCAGTATAAGTAAATGGGAAAAGAAAGAGGATTTAAAAATTTAACGAAAAAATTTCAAAACAAGCTATCACCTAGATATTTTTGCAGAGTGACGTCTTAAATTAATCTCTATATCTCTGCAATGTTTTAAGTAAATTGAGTAAAATTTAAATTTTTATAGCAATTTGAGATTTTGCACATTATAAGTAAATGGGGAAAAAACAGACTTTAAAAATTCATAAAAAACTTTGACCTACTTTCCCCAAAATGTAATCACATCTATTCTGGGTCAGTGGTAATCTAAAAACCCAATTTGGTGTGAATTCAACCAATAGTTTTCCTTCTAAAGTGTTAACAAACAAACAAACATACCAAACCAAAAACAACACCCCTTGTCTCCCCTTTGGGGGGGCGGGGTAATTATGTTTAATAATAGTAAAGTTTAGAAATTAAAGGAGAATACAAAACTTTATCCAAAAAAAGGGAAGCCACTTGGCGTTCTTCAAGCACACTCGCACCAAAACAAAGTTTAAGACAAAAAAATGTACCTGGAGTCAACCTGAGAGATTTTCTTTTTTGACAGTTTTATTTTTCAAAATGCTTCACCTCTTTGTAAGTAGCTTTGGCTTGGCATCTAACCTGGCAGAGTTAATATTAAAAATCAATCAATCAATCAATCACAGAGTTATAATTACAGGCACTTAAACTACAATTCAAGCACTTTTCAAACCTTGATTCAAGCGTGTTCAAGAATTTCAAGCACCTGTACGAAACCTGTGTATTATACACTGGGATAACACTGCAAAAATCTAAATCTTTCCAAGTGTATTTTTCTCATTTCTAGTCAAAAATATCTCATCACACTTAAAATTAGACATAATCACCTAAAGATTAACTTGTAAGTGAGATATCAGAACTTATTTTTAGACAATAATTAATTTAAGCAAAAAAACCCCAAAAACTGCCATTGGAGAAAGTGAAAATTATCTTGGTGAGATTTCTTGAAATAAGATTTTCAAGATCTAGTGTTTAAAAATAAATTCTTATATCTCACTTACAAGTTACACTTTAGGTGATTATGTCTTATTTTAAGTGTGATGAGATATTTTGACAAGAAATGAGGAAAATACACTTGGTAAGATTTAGATTTTTGCAGTGAAATAAGCCCGTCAGTTACTGATATTCACTGAGCTTGATCAAATTCAGTGCAGAGTCAGTTTGTACCGTTGAGTTGGACCTGTAGCAGGTTTTTCTGCACCTCCTTTTCCTCCAGCAGCTCTCTGAGAACAGACTTGAGAAGCTGCAGACAGAAAAGCACAAACACAGACAGCGTCAGACGCAACAGCCCTCCCAGGTCCACACACACACACACACACATATACACAGTGCAATTCATCATCTTCTCCGAGCGTTTTTTCCCACATGTCCATTTGAAGTCCAGACTGTGGGGGCTCACCATTGTTTTCCCCGCCCCTCTGGGCCCGACGATTAGCACCGAGTTACTCTCCCCGTGGACGGCCGTCCGCCTCAGCAGCTCCAGCAGGTGCCTGAGAAGACATCATTTTTACATCTGACGCTTAATGGAGAATAAATGAGGGCTGTGGTTAAAAGTTAATTCCTTCAAACTTAACGACCTCGGTGACCCAGCTGGCAGTGACAGCTCCATCTCATCACTCCTAATAATTAAAGGCTGAGTGCCGGAGGTGTGCTTCAGGACCAGCTCTGGGGACTAACACAGGGGACGCTCGTGTTGTGTTCAAGTCAGCAGGGACCTGGAGCTTTTCCAGCCTCTAAACTGGGACGAGGCTGTCAGGTAAGACTAAAGTGGGTCAGTGAAACTCACACTGAGTTCCGGGTCATCGTTATTCCACATGACAGTCCTACTCCAGCCTCCACTCAAATATTCTACACTCTCATTGATGTAAACAGAGGTGGTTACAAAAAAAAGCCATTCTTTACTCCAGGTGACGTCCAGATATTAGTTTAAAAAGTAGAACATGGAAATCAGTTTACAATGTTAGCAACACGCCTCAAAATAGTACAGTGGCTTTTCTTTGTGACACAGTCTCCCTTTACTGTTTTTTTTTGTTTGATTTTTTGTGTCTATTGTGTCATTTTCATCGTTTTGAATGTCATTTTTGCCTCTTTACTATCCTTACACATTGTATTTTGTATGTTCTTTCCATGTTATCCCGTCTTTTACGTAATTTTTGTGTCATTTACATTATTTTCATCTTATTTTAGATAGATAGATAGATAGATAGATAGATAGATAGATAGATAGATAGATAGATAGATAGATAGATAGATAGATAGATAGATAGATAGATAGATAGATAGATAGATAGATACGAGGGCTGTTCAATAAGGCCTCACCCAAAAATACTGGTTGTTATAATACAGGATGTTACATTCTTTCGTGATGGGATAGTGATGCTTGAACATCGATGGACCAAGTGCATTGCTGTAAAGGGAGATTATGTTGAAAAATAAAATATAAATTATCAGTCTGTGTTGTTCTGTTCTGGGTGAGGCCATGAACTTATTGAACGGCCCTCGTAGATAGATAGATACAAACAAAATGAATAAAAATGGTGAATATAAGCAACAGATTGAATTAAAAATTAACAAAATGAGATAAAATCAATGAAAACTGAATGAAATAGGCAAGACACACACAATTATAGCTCTAAATATACATATTACAACAAGGAATGTGTACAACATGTACCAGACAAGTGTTATCAATATAAGTAAAATAAAAATACATGAATACCAGTTACAAAATTGCTCTCCTCATATGGCAGCCCTTTGTCATTCGCCAAGATATTCTCTACCTGCTTCGTCCATGTCATTATCATCTTTTATATCTTTAACCCATAAAGAGCCAAACATCCACCCTCGAACAAAACCACCTACTGATCTAAACTGTTTAATACCTGTTGATCCACTAATTCTATCTATAATATATGTAAATAATTGGTGTAAAATACAGTTTGTCATCTTTTCATGCTCATCAGATATGACCCATTTGGACGTTCAGAGGCTCCATAGTTAGCGTGGAAACACAGTCATCTTCTTTAACATTGATTCACCGGTAAAACCCATGGACTTGGATCAATGACAGTGGATTGACACACTCGGTTTATGTTCAGTTAGTGATATATTTTACTGAAAAAGTCACTTTTTCTTCAGTTTTCTGTGTTTCTGATATAATAACCCTCAACTTAAATCTGAGTTTTTATGAACATCTACATGATCAGTGAATTAAATACAGAAAAATACATGATTTCCAATGGAAAAAATGCAAGATACAGATGATAATATCACAATAAATGGAGATAAATCACTGAAGAAAGGTCAAATAGAGAGAAAAATTCATTGGGGAACTGCCATAAAAGTAGCACTGGGTCTTTATGGGTTAATGTTGTTTTCATCTTGTTATGTCTTATAGGTCATTTTCATCTTCTTGCATCTTGTATCATTTTGTCTTTATTTGTTGCATCTTTTACATTTTTGTCGTGTGGCTTCTTTTTCTGTTTTTTTCACCTTGTGACCTCTTTAACATCATTTTCATCTTGTTACGGTGGTTGTGTGTGTGTAACTGTTCCATCCATTTTGGTTCAAATCAGTCTAGATGTTGTGAAGGTGCATGATGATGCAAGACAAAAATAACCTATAACTCTCCTCGAGTTCTTAAAATGTATATTCCTGATACCAGGAAGCTCTGCCAAGTATATTCATCTCTGTTTTTTGGCAGATCTGAAAAAATATGTCCCCTTTTTTTTCCTTTCACTTGACTTTTTTCCAACAGCAAACCGCCTAAGCCGACATCAAAAGAAATGTATTAGAACTTTGAGCAGTGATGAAACGTACTTGTGTTGAGCTCCCACTCCCTCTGGTTTCTCTGGAAGCTGCTGGTTGCAAAGTCGTTCCCTTAAAATCTTCTGCAGCTGGAAATGGAGGCAGATTTAGGTGAAATTCGTGCAACCAGGACACATCACACAACACAGGAATGAACAGAGAATAAACACAGCTCGGTACAAACCTGTGTGATGCATTCTCCAACTGGCAGATGAGCATCTTTGACCTTCCGCTTACTCATGATGTGATTCTAAACAACAATATAAACAATAATAAGCCAAGACCTCAAGAGTACTTCAATGACAGCCTGTAAAATTAAAAACTACCTCAATATAGTTTTATAAACAGAAGTATCTGATGCATATGACATCCTAGGTCGTTACCCTCTCTCCTATTAATGATCATTATATAAAAAAAAATACCAGCTACAGTTTTGCATTGATGAATTGGCAGCTCGACCTCAAACCGAACTCCATTGAAGAAACACTCAAATGTACAAATAAACCTTGAGACAAATTTAGTTCTACAAGTTGTGATATTATTTAAAGTACGAAACTATTGAGTAGAAACTAATATTCAATTCGGCCACATGTAAATGCTCAGTAAACCTATTTCAGAGTCGAATTTTGAAGTTAATTCCAGTACATATCGCTCTTTTATAGAGAACGTGGTGCGTTTACGAACTGTCGATGAACGGGTGGCGCACAGTTAAAACAACGTAGATTTTACTAAAGTAACCGAAACTTTCGCTTATTATACTCATGCCGAATTAAACATTGGTTCATTTGTAGGAAAAATGGCTACAAATTATCAAAATCTGTTGTATTTACCGGTTAAAAATCAGTAAATTAACTTTTCATCGCGGTCTAAATGGGAGTCACGTTCTGCTGCAGTGAGCGTCACGAGAGAAGTACAACAGCTAAAACATTCACGCGCACTGCGGATTAATATATAAAATATACGATTAGAATGTTATTAATCCAGCGGCTAACGACTGTGTATCGATAATAAAGACACTTACCTTGAAAAGTGGAAAAAAAAAGAACAGCTAGTGAGAGTTCTCAATCTTCGCGGGAATTTTGCCTCAACAGCTGTGACAACTTCCGGGTTTCACTGGATCTCGGAGCTGATTGGCTGAGCGTCAGTATAGACTTGACTAGACTAGACTAGAATAGAATAGAATAGAATAGAATAGAATAGAATAGAATAGAATAGAATAGAACATGTTCCATTTGGACTTCCAGTTTACTTTTTGATTATTTTTCAGTTTAGTTTGCATTTTGTAAGTATTTTTTTGATACTAACAAAAGCACTATTGCAATCTAATGAACTGGTTTTATTTGGGTTCATATTTCGTTTTAGTGGTAGTTTGAGTTTTTTGGGCAGAATGGAAGAATGCTTGAAATCAAATATGATTTATAATTCAGTCATCTATTAAAAGTCCCATATTATGTAAAGTTGAATTAGTCATACGTGTCAACAGAACAGATAAATCAACATGAAGCAGATTTTACATGCAATACAGAGTATGCACATACGTCACTTCCCCCCTGAGCCACGCCCTTCTAAGTCATATTGAGTAGCAAAAACCAACCTGCTCAACATGACCGAGTATGCAGTAAACACAGCCAGACCAGGAAAATGTGAAATATGAAATTAAATTTAGGACAGTTCGACTGGACATGGTTCTGTGCGAGCTACCAAAGAACAAGTGGTCCACGAACACTGACATGTGGACAGAAATGGAGTATCCTGACATCCAGGGTGAAGGGGATCAGCGCTATTTTGACGTGAAACAAATATACATGGTTTCATCATCACTGACAACCAGGGTCCAAAACTAGGGCCCAGAACCAGCTGATCCAAAGTGCATTTACAGTAGACCGTGGACTGACCCCAGTGAATATATGCATGATCTACTGGGACTGAAGAGATTTACTGAGTCTAGTTCAGATCAAGTACTTTATACAACACAGATACTACTGCTGTGGACCAGCAGGGCACCACTGGATTCTGGGAAATTAGGAGATTTTTCCCACCTGGTTTTAAATTAACACATTATTCTTATAATATTATGGCGTTATTGTCGGAATAAGACGACTTCAATCTCATAAACAAATGACATTTTTGTAAAATTATGACTTTTTTTTATAACTACAACTTTATTCTCATAACATTGTGATTCTTTTTGTATTCTACTTTATTCTCATAAAATTACAGGTTTTATATCAATATTTTATGACTTTATTCTCGTAGTGACAAGTGTTTTTATTTTCTTAGGTGGTCCTAATACTCCGTCGTAGCTTTATTCTCCAGTTCCCCCGTATTTGAAAAACTAGGTTAGCCTCAGTTTCAGTTAGCTTACTAATCATGTAGGAGCACAAGGTTCAGAATCACAAAATGAAGACAAAAACCATGAAAGATCTGATCATGAAACCAAGAGCTTTACTAAGAAGTAACATTAGCCAAAACAATACCTCATTTCAGGTCTGATTTGACCCAAATATACAGCATAAATTAATGTTACCTGACACCAAACAGGATCCACAGATCTAGGTTTGGTTTCCTGGATTTGTGGATCCATCTCCTTCTCTTTTCTTTGTCTTTCGGTGTCTGTAAAACGATAGCTCCGACTGCTTTTCAAGCCTGTTCATACAATCAATCTCACAACAGCTCTTCGCCCTTTTTTTATTAAATATCGTTCTTCAGTTTAGACAGTAGTGAACCCAACGCTGTCTCTCATCTCCCTCTTTCTGCCACTCAGTGGGCGTAACCATGGTGACTTCCGCCAGCGGTGACATCACGTGCATACCCTCTATTCTGTTCTGTTTTACTTCATGTTGCATTGTTCATTCTAGTTTTCTTTAGTTTTTTGGTCTTTTTTCATATCTTTGAAAGTAAACATTGTCAACATCGATATCATGTGGAGTAAGATTTTATTTTTTTGTATTACTTAAGTTATTGTCAAAATCAAGTGCAACCCCATATTTCTTCAATATTAAGTGATTGACATCTTCTGTAATTTATAATCCACTCAAGTTAATTTACACATTTCAACAGCACAAGTTGTGTTATCACTAATTCAAATATACATGGTTATAAAGTTTTAGAGGAAGAATGAAGCCGTTTTAAAGAATTGCAAATGTAGGTGAGTTGGGTAACAAACAGATATCTGGTTCAGAAAATGGATGGATATATGTACACTTTCAACCTAAATGGATGGATGGAATAAAAACACATTAAAAAAGAAAAAAGATAAAAATATATAACAAGAAAAAGAACATGAAGGATGTCAGGAAACGTTAACAAGACAAAACTAATGGATAAAAGATGTGCCGTAACTGCAATGAAATAACAAATAAGGTGTAACAAGGTGAAAATATCTTAAAAAGGCAAGATAAGAAAAAGAGATAAAAACCTGAAAAGACACAGTGACAGGACGGAAATGACAAAAGTGGTAACAAGACGATGGATAAAAGCTGTAACTTACCAAAAATGACACATGACTTACAGTATTGTGCAAAAGTCCTAGGCCATCATGAGGTTCATTTTTGACCAAGACAATGACATATATGTGTTTCTGTCTTTGTAGTAATAAATGTATAAGTGGAATATACAGCAAAAATGTTAATAGTATAAAAAACAAAAATGCATTTCAGAAAAAAAAAAATCTGAATATGGGAGAAGCTCCATGGGATCATCTGGACAAAAAAAAGGGAAAAGACCATGAAGCCTCTGGGACATTCTGAAGGCGTCCAACTTACAGGGTGGGGAAGCAGAATTTACAATGAAAATTTAGTTGTTTTTTTCTCAGCAGGCACTACGTCAATTGTTTTGAAACCAAACATATGTTGATGTCATAATCATACCTAACACTATTATCCATACCTTTTCAGAAACTTTTGCCCATATGAGTAATCAGGAAAGCAAACGTCAAAGAGTGTGTGATTTGCTGAATGCACTCGTCACACCAAAGTAGATTTCAAAAATAGTTGGAGTGTCCATAAAGACTGTTTATAATGGAAAGAAGAGAATGACTATGAGCAAAACTATTACCAGAAAGTCTGGAAGTGGAGGAAGCAACAAAAAACGTACCAAAGCTTTTATTAAAGCTCTCAAATCCAAAATCCTAAAGGATCCAACCAAATCCATGAGAAAAATGGCAATTGAACTTGAGGTAGACAACAAGAGCGTTAGAAATGCAGTAAAAAATGATTTGAAGTTAAAATCTTACACAAGAACACCAAAACACTTGTTGACAACAGCAACAAATCCAACTTTAGCAATTTTTGGGAATCATGTTTATGTCCGCCTTCTAGCCCAGATCTAAACCCTCTGGATTCTGCTATTTGGGGCGTTTTAGAACATGCTACCAATAGAACATCACACAGCAATGTCCACTTTCTGAAAGATACTATTAAAAAAGAATGGGAGAAGTTGTCACCCGAATATTTGAGGAACACTTGCGCAAGTTTCAGGAAGCGTGTGAAGGCAGTTATTGAGAAAGAAGGAGGACACATAGAATAAAAACATTTTCTATTATGTCAATTTTCTTGTGGCAAATAAATTCTCATGACTTTCAATAAACTAATTGGTCATACACTGTCTTTCAATCCCTGCCTCAAAATATTGTAAATTTTTCTTCCCCACCCTGTATATCCAAATTTCATTAAATGCTGACTTTACTTAGGTTACAGAAGTTTTTTCGTTTTGATTTGTGTGTGTGTGTGTGTTTTGTTACTGTGCACATATTTCCTGCATATTTCATGTTAGAAATAAAGACACGCACTCATTACAATCTTGCAAAAGCGACAAAAATAAAGACTGCCAAAGACTTTAGATGATCAGGAAACTGGACTTTTTCACTTTTACTGCAATAAAGCAAATCAGTCATTACTTATACTTTCATAGTTCTAAATTTAAAATTAGTTTCTACAGTTTCTACATCAACAAGCTAGTTGGCTAGCTAACTAGCGGTAGCTAAAGAACTGATGCTAACCTTTAGCTAGTTCAGATACTGTGTCTAATGCATCAAATGTTTGTGCAAATCTGTGACAAACTTCAAACTTCAACAACCTTGTAGGACGGCTGCCAAAACATGAATAAAGCAACATTTATCACTGTCATTAGACATCCTTGCTAATTAATAACAGATAATTAGCTTCAGGTTGCTAAAATTAGCTAATAGCATAGCTAATAATTTTTAGCTTTAATCTAACATTGAACATAAAGTCTTTTTTTGGGGAGGGGAGTGTAATGTAGTGCTGTTATAAACCCATATTTATTTATTTGAAATGAGAAATAGCTGTACTATTTAGTTCTATTTTGATGATGAATGTGTGTTATTTTGTTATCTCTGTTAACTTTGTCACACATGCACATGCTTTTTCTATTTACTGGGGAGATATGAGTCAGGACTCCGTAAAAAAAAATTTGATAACTGTGCAATTCAGACAAATTGTTGAGGTGTTACACAATTTGGCACTTTTGTACCAGTTCATAAGATGACAGTAATCGCCCTGAATGGTGTGTTGTAAATGAAAGCCATAATCTAAAGTCTGAAAGGCCTTAAACGCTGCCACTGGTCTGATTTTGATCAAATCAGAATGGACGTCTAATCTGAATGGCTCCGTGAAAAGCTACCTGCACGTTGGCATTTTTTCCCTCACGCACAATGATGATGAAACTCCGGAGATACTAAAATGCTTCCTGTGGCTTGTGCTTGACTGATGAAAAAAGCACAATAAACCAAGCAGATACCTCACAAATCGTCTCCCGGTCTGGGCTCACGTTTAGCCTGTCACATTATTCTAAAATACGACTCGTGGCTCACGGGTTCGGCTCTGTGTTTGCCCTTAAAAATACATGAAGCGGCCCTTTTACAGCAGCCGTACACTGAATTAATTTAATATCTCCTCAGGTTTGACCTTCAAACAAAATTCAAGCTTTTGCGCTCTGAGACACATCTCCCTCTTACTTCAGATGACTGAACTCCCTTTCTCTAGCTTTTATGACCTTTGTTTATTCCAGGAACACATTTTGCTGAGAATTTGTTTTTCATTCAAAGCCATCTTACTTTATGTTTTCATAGATTCCTAACCAAACATAGAGTATCATCAGGAAAATGGCCTCATATCTGGCATAATTACTGTTTTATTCTCTGATTTTATTCATATATTTTATCCTACAGTATGATTGATGTTCTACTATCATATAAAGAAGCTACACTCCATTAATAATATATCTAGATTTTAGTAGCTTCATAACATTTAATGAAATAGTAGAAAGAATACAGGTGATAAAGTCTGTGTTCAAATGTTTAATTTAAGACCTTCCAATTCATCTCATTAATTATTAACCTATTAACAACAATTTGCAGCTAATTTTGTAATAATCTTGTCATCGTAATTCACCTCATTAAAAACGACACAGTACCTCCCAGCTATAAACAAATTACCTGTTTTACTCTTAATGTGATTACTGTTAGTGAGCTTTATTATATTAACACGAGGTTGTTTTGTGTAAACCCTGCAATCAATATGTAATTGCATTCTGAGATATTATAATCCGATGAAATACATTAACACCGATCGCTGCTTTCTATTGTGTTCTATTGTGTGGTATAAATAGTCGTAATTGTGGTTCCGTATGTTCAAGCCTAATTAGACTCCTGCCGATCACAAATGCTTTATATTAAGAGGAAATATCTAACCAATAAACAAATACTTGACTGACATGACTGTACAGAGCCTTTTAAAACCTATTCTTTTTATTTTTATACTACTACTACTACTACTACTTATTATTATTATTATTATTATTATTATTATTATTATTATTATTATTATTATAAAATGCTCCAAGACGTCAAAATGAAATTAAATATCTACAAAGTAATGCTAGTTAAAATGAAAAGTGTAAAATAATTGATTGCATCATGTTGGTATTTAGTAGATCCAATTAAATTCAATTAACTTTATTTTTCCTCAGGGGTACATTTAAAAGCACATGTGAGCAACATGATGACATGACACTTTTATACAACAAAAGACTTCTACAAAATGAAAGTAAAAAGGAAGTAATGTAGTTTAATATAAAATGTAATATATAATAATAAGAACAATTAATAAATAACAAAGCTGTACCATAAATATGAAAAAAAAAAAAGAAGAAGAACAAAGGTGATAAATATGTGACTGTATGGACAAGGTGGTGAAATTGATTAAGTGTAGACAGGATATGATAGAATGTGAACATATGTTGTGCATTACAAATTTTATATTTACAATCGTTATAGCAGTGGTAGTAATGAATAGATACAGGCAGTTAAATACTCAAAAAACTATACAGCGTAAGGTGCATATTGGTTTTAAGGGAGAAAAAAAAATTAGAATAATAATAGATTATTTTCATATAATTGTAAATAAATTTAAGCAGTAAGGGGTGAAGAACATACTTGTCTTGGCAGATTAAACCTGTGTCATACTCCTTCCGTTTTGTAATGATGATGACTAACGTTCAGTGACTTACCATTTTTCTGTTTCCATTTCCTCACTTATACTTTCCAATAACCTTTTCTTGGAGCTGCTCGGGGTGTTGTTTTGTCTTCATGGTGTAATTGTAGCCAGGAATACTGATTAACCACTGACTGGACCTTCCACACACAGGAGTCTTTATGCTACAATCACCTGAGACACATTCACAGTACTCAGGTGATTTCCATTTCACTAGGTGTAAACCACTCATGCCAATTGGCTGGACCTCTGTTGAATTAGGTCAATCACTTTTAAGAGGGTGAATATTTATGTAATCACTTATTTTACATAATATATTTATAATTAATCGACATTACTTTGTAATCTTGTCAAAAAAGCCAAATAATGTAGACAGTGATTCCATTTATGTAAACTAACGGGTAAAAATCCAAGGGGGTGAATACTTTTGGTTATTAGGAGAGTTTTTTGTATTTTTTCCTTTCACTCCTCATATTTTCATGCAAATATTTGTTCTACTTTACTTATTTTTATTTTACATCATTGTGCACCCAAATGGATAAAACATTAGCACATACAAGCCCGTAAATTTGTTGGGTAATATGACAGTTGGCAAATAAAACAGGACAAATATGGTCAAACAAGATGAAAATAACAAAAAGACAAAATAAGATGAAAAGGTTGTAAACAATGTAACAACACATAAAAGATGTAAGATGTTGGTGTAAAATGTTTAATAAGATGTAACAAAATGAAACAAGTTGAAAATGCTGTAACTAGATGAAACAAGATGAAAACAGTGTAACAAAGACAACGGAACAAGTTTGAAAAAGATGAAACAATGTAGACAAAAACAAGGCTAAAATGATGCAAGTTTAATAAGATATAAGAAGATGAAGTCAGAGATGTAATAAGCAGAAACAATGTGACATCAATCACACAAGCAGATGAAAAAATATGAAAGCTGACAATTATATAACAAGATGAAACTCAATAAAAACATGACAACATTAGGTGAAGATGTTACAAGACGTAGCAAAATGTACAGGATATTAACACCATAAACAGAGTCACAAGATTAAAACATGTAAATGAAGATGAAACAAGGTGAAAGTGATGAGATGAAGCAAGATGAAACCCACCTGAAAGATGAAATTAACAATTCTGATGATATTTAATATAGTTTTCTTTTGCACATTTTGGGGCTGTAATGCAAAGTTCAACTTTCAGAAACTTGAAGACAAAAGGTACACGTGTTAATGTCAGTCTTTAAAAAGGCAAAAATGTCATGTTTAACGTGAATGCTTGTTGGGATGACAGATCCTTCATTATTTTAATTACAATACGAAAATGTTAATTAAAATATGTTAGTGCTGTCAAACGATTCAATTTTTTAATCAGATTAATCACAGGGTAGCTGTATAATTTCAATTAATCACAATTAAATATCATTCATTTTTAATCTATATTAATCACATTTTATTTTGAATGAACAAACAGACTCGAGAGAAGGGAATATATATGCATTTAAACCCCTTTAACAGGTTCAATAAAACAACTTGAAACATCTGTTTTGTCTTGGGTTTTTTTGGACTCATATTTCCATCCAGAGGGCCAACATCCAGTTTAGTGTCTTCCATTTTTATCGGTTGGTTCTGCTGCCTGTCACTACCAGATCAAATGGCCATTTGTGCACATGTGACAGTAAGTCAGCTTGGACAAACTGCCCCAAATGCATTGGCAGAGACGTTCAGAGTCATTCAGATAGGTTAATTGCGTTAAAACTTTTAATCAGATTAATCATAATGATGGATTAATCCACGTTAACGCGTTAATTTTGACAGCCCTAAAATATACATGCAATTCTAAATTTTGCTAAAGAAACACGAGGCTTTCCCTGAGGCCCCAGGTGACCCCAAGCCCCCAGGATCCCAGTTTAGGATCCATTTGTGCAAACTGTGCCTCTGTATGTATCACCCCACTCTAATATCATCCAGTTATATCATGATCTTAATATAATTTTATTCTCAAGTTTAGCTTTGCACAGCATGTATGTGAGCTCTGGAGGAAACGTGCATCACCTCTCCCATCTGCTGGCTGCTCCTGCTGCTCATGCGCAGTGCAGCTCTCCATCATTTCCAATATCCCACTGTAGGAGAACCAGCAGAGGCAGAGAACTAATGGGTAGGCTTCTTATTCTTATTTTTCTTATGCTAAGAAACGTCTTATTGCTCGGCCGTTCCACCGATTAAGCGCCGGTACGCATTCGCTTGGATGCCCGGGTAATAACGGACTGTTTACGGTTTGATTTGACGCAGACAGAAACGTTAGTACCTGAAAAGCGTCTCTCTCTTCTTCTTCGCTCTCTCCCTGCAAACGCAACGGGTTTGCACGGCTGTTAGCTAGCATGCTAAGCTATCCTGTGCTAACTCGGCCTGGCCCTGGCCTTGCCTGGCCCCTTGGCTCGAAACCTAACGCGGGCCTAGTTGCTTTGTACTTCGACAGTTTAAGGTCGGAATCTGGTCTGCGGGTCCTCAATGTGCACAAGTCCTGTTTCGGTTTGGTAATTAAATGCTAAAACGTTATTAGCGTAGCCGAGCTCGCCCTCTAATTCATTTTCGTTACAACAAGCTAGCTGGCTAGCTAACTAACGGTAGCTAGACAGCTGACGCTTGGCATGCTAACCCCCAGCTAGTTCAGATGCTGTGTCCAATGCATCAAAAAGCACAGTCAGATAAGACTGATTTCGATTGTTGACACGGTCTCTTTACGCGGAGGGCCGCAAACGATGGAGTCTCAGCTGTGCGTCCTTCCCCATGGTAAACTAAACAACCTTTAAGACCAGACGTGTGTCGCTAAAATGTTAATAAAGCAACACTTGGCACAGTTGATAGACAGTCTGGCTAATGTTCACCTAGCTAATTGGCTATTATCTAACGTTAAGCATATGTGGTTGTTTTGGGAGTGTACAGGAGTGCTTGACATGGTCTCTTTTTTTGAGGAAAAATCCTGTCATGTAGCAGCAGCATAGCCAACTTGTTCAGCTGTCAACTTTGAAGAAGCTGCAGGAGAATAGGGCTAATTTACCCCTAAAGCTAGCTTTAGCCAAGTTCACTAAGACTTAATATATTGTGATGGATACATTGCAGGTGAACTGAAGGAAGTACCTTGTTCTTTGCTTAGTGCTGTACAGTTTTTGTTAAAATCTTACTTAAGTCAGGGTTTTCACTGTAGAAAATTGCACATTGTTTGTACACTTTAACTGTAATTAGCCTACTGTTGGTTGACATACAGTAATTTCAGTGAACAGCTTGAAATACAGACCAAAAATGCAAATTTAGAGGTCTTCGGGGACATATGCTACTAAAACTGCTCTTTTACTGAACCGCATAGCCTTGCCAGCATGATGTTGGACATATGACATGATGAATTTCCAAAACACAGCATGTAATAATGGCCGGGTACAAGAAAATCTGCATTTCCCCTATGTAGCTGCAGTCACACAAAATAAAATATGATAATAAATGGCACCTTCAGCGATACCAGAATCATGCCAGATACTTGGTATAACCTGCTGATTTGTGTTTTATAAAGTGTAAGCTAGTACGCGTTTATCTGGATATACTACACATGGTGTTTAGGGTCAAAAATAACCCATCGTGGTTGCTGTGAGGTGCATGCAAGGTCAACAATTTGATGTCTAGGTCTTTTAGGGTTGCACTGGACTGAGATGGTTATCATCTTGCTGCTATCGCTTTTTAATTGGCTTTATTTGTTGGACTCAGTTAAAATAGACTCCAAGTTTGGCTGCTAAATGAACAGTTTGCCTTGTTCTGGTAAGACTGAAAGCATTTTAAAGTGATTTTTGGTCAGATTGGCCTTTGTTAAACAAAATGATCCTGACATGAAGCTGCAAAGACGACTATTTGGAGCTATTTTAATGCTTTCCTTTTATCCAAAAATAACCAACTAGACCAAATAATATATTTTAAAGATACCAGAACATAAAAGGAAAAGTATATTTTTGACAGTCTAATGAGAAGCTGCTTTTTTCAGTCATATTCTACAAATTTTGTATATTAAAAACTAATGTTTACATTTACATAAGTGACCGTCCTTAATGGATTGCAAATTCGCTTATGAACCTTTGGCTATGCTTCGGTCTGTTTTGATGGGATGTCGGTGTGGAGAAAAAAAAACAGTTTTTACCTCTATCTCCTTGTTCCACACTTCTTGTATGAAATTATGTGATGCTGTGTAGAATTCCCATCACGTGCAAGACAGATTTGTAGACAAACGTCCCCAGGAAAACAGTGAATTATTTGGCTTTTTTTGACTTTTGCCTCTTCACATAGATCATATTTGCCTTCATAAATGCAGCAGTGTGTGACGCTCACACTGTTTTTGCAGTCTAGTCTCAAATCACAGACATTAGTGACTCTGCAGTGATGTTGTCAGGCTACCCTTTTCACATTTATTTCTCAGCCAATTACTTTTCCGAGCAAATCCATTTTTACTTCTTATAAGCGCAGAGATCAGACTCTGATCAGGTGATTTTTAAGTAGTTGTTGTGTATCTTTCACCTTTGGAGTTGCTTTTGCATTCAGTTTAAGAATTTTTGGATTGAAGCACACAATAAATACTTAAAATGTAAATTTTTTAACCTTTCTGAGCAACCGTGTGTGACTTGCATATTTAAAAAAAGAAAAATCTTTGTGATGTTTTCTGAAGAAGAAAATGCATCACAATGTGGTGTTGTAGCTCTTCACACACTGAAAAAAATCTATTCTGAAGATCAGTCACTTTTATTATTTTAAAAGATCTTATACAGTGTCAGACATAGATGTTGCCATTTGATGAATTGCAGTGTACACTACCTACCCTCTGGGTCGATCACCATCAAGTAATAATAAATAACCAAAATGCCGGGTGAAATTTCTATCCTAATATTTGTCTTCAGATTGCTGTGTTTTAATCAGCACATATCCAGGTTATTTTCAGCCAGGACAAAGAAATGTCATAAATAATCATCAGTGAGACACAACAACCTGTGACATTTTGGCATTTCTGCTTTAAAAATCACTTGAACCATTAGTTAATTAAAAAAAAAAAAACACTTTATGCTTAGTTTCTCAGTTGTTTACTTGATAAATTCCCATAGCTCTAAATAATTTTTTTTTACGCTTAAATGAGTCTTCGTTGAGTGATGGTGTTGAGTTTTGCCACCAAGAGTCAGTGTCATCATTGTTCACACTCAAATACTGGGCAAAACAGAAAATAAATGAAATGTATAACATCTTAAACCAAGGTGTGTGTCATTGTATGTCACAGCGATTGCACATATCACTGCTCTGTAAATTCAATAGAGAAATAATTTTCTGTATTTTAAACACACAAGGTGCTGAAGACGCAACAATCGTGGCTTGAAATTGAAGCCAATTCAGAAATAACACGCATCCTCAACCATATATAACAAAATGTGCCGATTTACAGCAGCTTTCAAAACTACAAACATGCATGAATATTTGCAGACAGAAATGACTGCTGATAGCATTACAAGATACCACATAGCTGTTACACTTAGGTTGTGACAGCATTTGCCTTTTGTTCGAGGCAGTGATTTCTTGAGTCCACTTGCTGTTTGGCCCCAGTTGTCTCCTTGTAAGAACTGTCCCTGGGTGACATCACTTTTTTTGTTTCCCCTGAACTTTTTTGTATGACCAAGAGGCTCATATAACTATTGGTTTTAATCCCCTGCCCTTTTTTTTTTTTTTTTTGGTGGTGGAATGGAAATATCTGCAACTGCAATCCCACTGATGGCCTCTAGATGTTGGCTCCAGAAAATCCAAAAAAATCCTTCCAAATCCACAACTTGTTTCTAGAATTGTTTCTAGAAATACAATGTTCATAACCTTTTCTTAGGATTAGGGTCATTACGGTCTCGTCCTGCTCTTGGTTAGACCAGATAATGCTGCTTTTCCATCTGCAGTACCAGCTCGACCACCTTGGTTGGCATGGTTTGGCTCAGTTTGGCCAGCATTTCCACTGTACTCTCTGTGTGTTTGGTTGTCTTCAGAATGACTGTGAACGACACAATAGAAGAGGCTTAAACTTAAAACTGAATTATAACTTCTGCACTGAAACAAGATTTTTTAGAGCGAGAATATCGTTGTAGAGATTTAAAATCTGTGGTTGATGTATCACGGTAGAGTCGACTGGAAAATTTGCTCTGAAATTTATCCCGGGTCGTAGTGCGATGATATATTACTTAAAAGCAGTGATTATGACTTAACCAATCTGTGATCTCCCTCTTCATACATCATGATTTCAGTATCACCTCGGCCCACTTAGAACCTTAGGATAGGTGGTAGTAGAAATATCCGATGATCATTACCGGTGGTCCCGGCTTTCACCGAGTGGAAACACCAAAAGAGCTGAGCCGAATCGAGCTGATACAGTCACTGAAAAAGTGGTGCAAATGTTCTGCTAGTTTTTGTAAATTATTGTCCTGTTTAGGGCTAAGTAATGCATATTTTTTAAGGCCTATCAACACATCTCTGTAAGGTTTGTTCATGGATCAAGTCCATTTGAAATCAGGCTGATCTGAAGCTTTGTTGGTTGATTGTTGTTATTTCGATACCGCCGATGCAAGGATACGTCGCTGAACTTGTGTCAAAGGATTCTGTAACGCAAAATTAACCATTTTCCTGTTTCTGTAAATATTTTGCGATAAATATTGCAATTAAACGAGATCAGTTCATCATCCCTTGCGTTCCCCCAGCTCTACCCAGTTTGTCTAAACTTCTGGGCTCCAAAAAGCCAAATCAAGGCTGCAGAACTAGGGTCGTACTAAAATTATCATTGTTCTTCAGTGTCCACAGGATCCATATTAGTATGTACCATATGGACTAAGACCTGGGAGTTGTTGGGCAGGAATGGGCAGTAAAATCTGAATCATGCCTTCGCATTAGTAAGATGGCTGCTTTGGAGTGCCGCTCTGCTAAAGATTAAGATTAAGATGAAAATGTTTGCACCTGCATATGTCACAATCATTGTCTTTGGGCTGAATCTGGTCCAGGACTTTTGCTGCATGTTTCTCTCTTTGCTTCTTTACATACTGTCAGTTGTAATGCAATAACGAAAAGACAGAAAACATGATGAAACCTTTAAAAAAAACAAACAAAAAAAATAGATAAATTGTCCTCAAACAGCAGCATGAAGCTTATGTCGGGGAAAAGCGTGTCCTTAAAATGTGAATACAACAAAAGGAATGATGTTGCTTTTGCATTTTCTCCTAAAGGACTTATGGGAAATGCGGTTTTAACATTTTGGCGATGTGCGTGACAGGATGCTACGCACCTCTCCTTACATGATGATGTGTGTCTGTTGCTGTATTTCCAGATAAACAGCATACGTTTTAAGTGCTGCCTCTTCCTTTTTTTTTTCTTTTTCTTTTTTTTTTTCTTTTTTTCCCTGTGCCTTGGTGAGCAGCACCCTCCTCTGTGGTGGTGTCGCTGGGTTTGGTCTCAGCAGCTCACAGGGCAGTTATGAGTCAGCAGCAACAGCAGCAGCAGCCGACGAGAGGTTTTACATGGAGCTCCATCACTCACTGACTGAATTCAGTCCCAGTTATCAGCTTTGATGGACTCTTTGATATTTACTTTCAGAGAGGGGGAGGGATAAGCTGCTGATTCACTGGGAAATAAGGTGTTCTTTTATTTCCTCCTCATAGAGTCAAATTTTGATTTAACGGTTACATGAAATCAGTGGAAAACTGTTCAAATGCTTCTTCTGTACCTTGAGCTTCAAACCGTAAACATTGACTTAAAAGCCACAAATAACCATCGGACATATAATTTTTTTTTTTGTTGCATCTTTTACTTTTTCTCTTTTGTCTTTTACATCATTTTCTTCATCTTGTGTCTCTTATAGGGATGCACCAGTATATCATCCAGACACTGGTATTGGTCAAAATTGCTGATATTGGCCAATACAAGTGTCGTATACAAGATGAATTTTCATCAAGTGGCAGATATTTATCTATTTTATCTCATAATAAAGGTTTGAGTTTCTATTCATTCCAAGATAATGTGATGAAAGGGGCCAACGACTTAAAAATAGTAACTATTTGTTATCGATAACGAAGATTAAATATCAGCAAAACCATTTTATAGAAATGGAAAGTAACAGTGGTATTGGTAATTCAGAAAAAATATTGTTAAATATCAGCCAAAAACATTGCAGTAGGTGTGTCCCTACACATCTTTGTTTCTTTTACATCATTTTTATCTCGTTTTGTCCTTTGCATGACTTTTGTCTTTGTTGTTTTGTTCTTAAATGCACCATTTACACTGTTTTCATTTTGTCGTTGTCTTCTTTACATTTTTTTTTGTTATGTTTTGTTTTCATCTTTGTTACATCAGTACTGTTCATCTTTTGCATCTTCTACGTGGTTAAGGTCTTATTGTGTTTTTGCTTTTCAGTCTGTTTGTTGGTCTTACCACGTCTTTCACATAATTACCTCCGCCAGGAGGTATTGTGATCGCTTTGCTTTGTGTGTTTGCATGTTTGTTTGAGTGTTTGTTTGCATGTTTGTTTGTTGTTAGTAGGACAACTCAAAAAGTTATGGACGGATTTTCATGAAATTTTCAGGAAATGTTGATACTGGCACAAGGAAGAAATGATTAAATTTTGGTGGTGATCGGGGGGGGGGACAACAGATCTGTCTTGGCGGAGGTCTGCGCTCTCTGAGTGCTTTTCTTGTTTTCTAGGCTTTGCCTTTATTACAACGGCATGTGTCTTCTCCGTTTATCATTGTATTGCTTTTATGAGATTTTGTTTAATCTTGTCACATCATTTTTGGCAAGTTGTATCTTACTTCGTTCTCACCGGAGACAAAAAAGTCATAGCAACTTTTATTTTGCATGTTTAGCACAGTGTTTAAGTAATTGTTGACACTTTTGAGCTCCATCTGTTTTAACAGGAAGGGCAGATATAGATGTGACAGTGATGAAAATGAATAATTAATTGTGGATTTTCACTTTTTTCAGCCATTTAATGTATTTCAGACTGTTTAAGAATATTTTTAAAACCATTTTGCCCCCTGCAACTGAAAGTTGCCTTCAATAACTAATTAAATTTTTCTGTTTTCCAATAGTTTAAATGAAAAATAGAGGACTGAAAAGATATGTTAAAAGTTTCAAGGGTATTTATTCTTTCATTTCTCAACCCTGATTGGATTCCACATTTTTTGCTATACAAATAAAATGAACTGCATTGAGCCGTGATTCACTGTTGTGCGTTCTGTGTCTGTTTTTGTCCATACAGGAACCATGGGAGTACCACTACTGAGCTGCGTTTGGGAACCAATATGTTGAACGAACTCTACTCGTCCAACTGAGGGGCGGCATTCTGGTTGACAAAGCACATATGGTCAAAAAATAAAGGACTTTCCCGTGAAAGCACAGCACTCGGCGTCTCCCGATCCCATCCTCAGCTTTTCGGCATCTTCTCGAGTCCGATGGCTCCGAAGGACAAGATGCAGTAATGGAAGTCCACGCTCCATTCAGCACTGTAGCCATGAAGCAGCTCAAAGGGTAGGGTGTGCCGTGAGCTCGCCTCACCCTTCCCAAACACCCAACCAGACCGCCCACCCACCCGCCCGCCACTCCCGTCAGTTCGTCCCGTCGAAGCATCGTCCTGCGGCCCTTTTACCCGTCTTCTGACCCCTCCTACCTCCTCCTCCTCCACTACCACCACGGCTTTGGAAGACGAACATGACGCGCATTGCGAAGACGCTGGTTGATGTCTGATATATATCCCTCTGAGGTGTCAAGTGTAAAACCAGTGGAGCAATGAATGGCGGAAAGGACTGTGAGGCGGGAGATGAGAGGCAGGCCGTCCCTGTCCAGGTCCCCATCGGCTGGCAGCGCAAGGCGGAGCACGGCGGAGGAGTCGCATATATAAGGTACAAGCAGTCCATCAAAGGGCTGCAACATACCAAAAAATCAGAATAGTAGGACTGAAACCAAACTGTGACTTGTAAAGTTTTGTTCTGGTATTTGGTGGTTTCTAAAGCAGGGGTATGAAACTCATTTTAGTTCAGGGGCCACATTCACAGGTGCTTGAAATCCTTGAAAATGCTTGAATTACAATGCTGTGTTGGGAAGGTCTGAAAAGTGCTTGAATTTTTAGTTCAAGTGCATAATTTCTTTATTTATTTAGAATATGAACTCTGCCAGGTTAGATGCCAAGCCACAGCTGCTTACAGAGAGGTGATGTGTTTTAAAAAATAAAACTTCATGTCAAAAAAGAAAATTACTGGGTGTTCTCAGGTCAACTCCAGGTACATTTTTATGTTAATCTTTGTCTCAGTGCAAGCGTGCCTGAAGAATGCCCAGTGGCTTCACTTATTTGGATAAAACTTTGTGTTCTCCTTTAATTTCTAAACTTTTTGCTATTATGAAACATAATTTTAGATGTTTATAGCGTAATGCAATGTACATCATTGTGATAAAAAGTGAAAAAAACAATTCTGAGTATATGTATTCCTGTAGATATGTATTTTACTCCACTATTAAGGTGCTTTGCTGGAAATATTTGAAAATGACCCTTAAAAGTGCTTGAATTTGACCTTGAAAAATGTGTACGAACCCTACATTCGGCCCAATATGATCTGAAGTGGGTCGGACCACTAAAATAGCATCAGTGAAAAAAGTAAAATAACATTATGAAAGTGTTTGCAGCTGTAAAATTTACTTAAAATGTGAATAACATGAACAACCTGAAATTTCTTTAGAAAAATCAGTGCAGTTTTAGCAATATTACGCCTCAGTTTATCATTTACACGTGTATTACAATTTACAGATCACAGTGGATTTACAAATACACAAAACATTTAGTAAGAGGTAGAATATTGCTAAAATTACGCTTCTTTTAAGACATTTCAGGTTGTTCCTATTTGTTCAGGTTATTCACCTTTTGTGTGAAAGGATATTTTGTAAATGCCAACATTTTTATGGAATTTTACTTCTTACACTAAAACAAACAGAAAATTTGGAGTTGTCATTATATATAGGCTATGCTATTATTTAACTGCTCTGTATGTGGAACCTGAACTAAAATGATTGTTAATATCTTGAATGTAATTTTGGCATTTCACAAATTCATCCCATGGGCCAGATTGGACCCTTTGGCGGGCCGGTTTTGGTATGTTTGACACCTTTGATTGAAAAATGTCAATATCTCCCAAAGCCTGAGGTGACACAAATGTCTGATTGGGTCCACACTGAGTCCGTTTACATGCACTTTAATAACAGTGTAGGAGACACAAAAGCTGAAAACTAGATGAACTACCAAAACCGATGTAAACAAAAACATATGTGAAAGAAATAAATAAAAAAGATGACAAAACAAGACAAAAGTGATGTTCAAGACACATTGAGCCAGTTTGCATGCACACTAATACTCTGCTCATTATCCGATTACCCGAACAGTGTAATCTGATACGTTTTATTAGATAACAGTAGTAATCTGATTGAGAAATCAGATTAACACACCTGTATTTCTCTCCAGTACTCCGATCTACTCCTACATGTATACCCGTTAATCTGATTTATTTTGTTCTTTTACATCTGCGCACGTGTAAAAACGATTAAAACCGTAGAAAATGTAGCTAAGTCATTCAGTCAAATGTAAGCGGTAAATGTAAATTTTAGTCAACCATTACTACGTACGACTGCCGAGAGAAATCCAATAATGGACTGAAACATCTGAACCACGGTTTTTCAGTGATCGGATTTCTGAGGTGCATGTAAACGCATCATATCCAGTTATTACAATTATCTGATTACTTCCATTTATTGGATTTTTATGGTCATGTAAACAGCTCACTGAGGAGTAAAGGAACCAGATAAGACCCATTATGTCTATATAGAATTTGGCCTTTTCGCCATTTTATTGGTGACACTAGTCCTGGAATGAAACTCCAGTATAATAAGGCAGTATCAGTATCAAGCATTTATATTCATTCCAGTCACCTACTAGGTTTTAAAACGACCTGAAATGTACCCTGAAGCTTATTTATTCAATAAGTGACCAATTAATAATCAAAATTGCTGCAATCTTGTGACTTTTTAGATGAATTACTGATTACTTCACGTAACATTCGGGTGATTCCGACAGAGTACAAAGGTGCAAATATTCAGTGATGGTAAATGTCAGGTTTCGGCGTCAGCTTTGTTTACTAATGATACATGAATAGATTTTGCCTAATTGATTGGCCCAATGGGAGACGAACAGAAACATGGTGACTTTTTGATGATGAACCTCGCTGTGCACAGTCGCGCTTATTTTCCTCAACTGCTCCAGTGAAGCTGTGATGAAGGACTCTTCACAGCAGCCGCCAGGTATAAAAGATCTCATTAAAGGGTTTATATGTCGTATTGACAATCAAAGTAAATCAGACTATCAATGGCAGAGAGCAGCCGCATAACACTAACATACACCAGTGAATTGATGCTATGTCTCTAAAGATTTTACCTCTTAATGTGTCTTAAAATCTTCACATATCGCGGCAGACGATAGTTTACATTATACACAGTGAATCCACAAATCGACTCAATTTTCCGTACAGTTTGTGGTTAGAGCTGCCATAGTTTAGTCTGAATCATTTATCCAACAAACAGCAAACTCTGCAAACATGAAAATGTAATGGTAACTTCAAGAGGTAGACCGATGTATTGATTTTTTTTTTCAATATCGGCCATCTGCCTTCTTTTTTTAGTTTTTTTTTGAAAGCCGAGATTTGATCAGCAGTAAAAATGTTATAAGATGTTTGATCAGGCACCTGTGTGGGCAGCACTTGAAGTTCAGTAAATGTTAAGAGTACTATGTGTACGTGTATTAATAATTTCATTTATTTTGCTGTATGAAAATCTTAATTATCTGAGTGTTATTTTATAGTCAATGTGCTTTAAAAAAAATTTAAAAAATCGGCCTTAAATATTGGCCTCAAAAATTGGCTATAGATATTGGCCATCGGCGGACCAAATGTTAAGAAATCGGCACTGGCCCTCAGAAAAACCCATACTGATTAACATCTTGTAACGTCATAATCAAACTCACTATTGGGGAAGGAATTTTACAATTTCAGCATCCTGTTTCAGTCTTCTTTTACTTCAGAGTTGTGTCCAGTGGTGAAAACGCCAGTGCTTCTATTTCTCATCACTTTATTACTTTCTTTGCTTCCAAAAATTGTTTCTTACTGGTTCTCAGCCCAACATATCACATTAAAATACTAATTTAATTGTTCAAGTTTAAGTTGAGACACTTATGATTTGTTGTAATTTTTAAAATATTTTAACCCATAAAGACCCAGTGCTACTTTTGTGTCAGTTCCCAAATACATTTTTCCGTATTTTTAACCTTTCTTAAGTGATTTATCAC
Source organism: Sphaeramia orbicularis (assembly GCF_902148855.1). Taxonomy (NCBI): domain Eukaryota; kingdom Metazoa; phylum Chordata; class Actinopteri; order Kurtiformes; family Apogonidae; genus Sphaeramia; species Sphaeramia orbicularis. The sequence continues at coordinate 6,529,169 of NC_043958.1, forward strand.
CATTTATTATAATATTATCCTCTGTATTTTATGTTTTCTCAGTTAAATCAGGTATTTTCCCATATTTAATTTACTAACCATTTAGATGTTCATGAAAGCTCAGATTAAAGTTTGTTGTTATAATATCAGAAACAGAGAAAACTGAAGAAAAAGTGACTCTTTTGGGAAAATCTATCATTAACTGAACATTAAACAAGTGTCTCCATCCACTGTCATTGATCCAACTCCATAGGTTTTTACTGGTGAATCAATGTTGTAGAAGATGACGATGTTTCGACTTTAACTATGGAGCCTCTGAACGTCCAAATGGGTCATATCTGATGACCAGGAAAAGACGACAAACACATTTTATACCAATTTTTTACATGTGTGGGTAGGTTTAGTGGATCAATAGGTATTAAACATTATAGATCAGTAGATGGTTTTGGTCGCTGGTGCCTATTTGGGTCTTTATGGGTTTAAGTAGAAATAATACATATAGTGTAGGGTCAGTATATTTCATGTATTTAACTTAACTATATATTGTGAGCATTATTTGGCTAAATTATTGAGATAAATAAGAGGTATTGGTATACAGCGTCTTTTATATTGTTTTTCCTTTTGTTTTTTGATGCATATCTTGCTGTTTTTGCCTCATTACATCTTTCATCATTTTCACTCAGGAACAAAAATCTACCTTTGAATTGATTATTACATTACGTTATTGAGAAAATTATCAATATTAACAGATATGATTTTTTTTTTATCATTGTAACCTTTTCGGGAATATTACCCTGTCTTAATTCTGGTATCTGTGTCTTTGCCTTGATGCTTGTACCTGCACCAGTTTTATGAAAATTTGTAGAAATGTGCCAGTTGCAAAATTCTTGGCCGGTACTGATGTATACAATGATAATTTGGCCCCATGGCTGATACTTTATATTTTTTTTTAGGTCATTTTTGTTGTCCTTTACCCCTCCCTTCCCCTCTAGTTCTTTTTTTTAAAGTCTTTCAGCTCTAGATCACATTATCTTTGACTGAAAACAGAGTCAGTCATTCCAGTTTTAGAAAAATCCTTTAATATAACGTGACAGATAAATCTCTGATGCTTCTATCGGTGGAATGCTGATATGCTCTGTTTAGACGTTGGTCATGTCATGCTGGTATTGAAAAGATGTAGCAGTTTATATGTAGGTGGTGTAGTTTGATCTGGCTTATTTGACTGCTTATATTAACTTAGTAAACGGTAGCCCTGTTTATTAACATTGGAAGCTGAGGTGCATCAAGTATTATGGTGCATTCAAATCACTGACGGGTGAATTGTAATTGGATTGAGTCGCGAGGCCAGTAGAGATTCACACTTGATATTTTTGTGTGGTTACATCTTATTTCGTCTCATGCCTTCTTGAGCGTTTTCATCTGCGCCATTTGCAGGTAATTTAATACCACAAATATCCATCTGGGTTCTTTGACTTTCACTCAGGACTGGGACAGGACAGGACGGGATGAGAGTCAATGTCACACTGAATGACCACTGGGGCTAACTATGCCATGTGAAAGAACACTAGCACCAAAATGACAAAAATACAAAAGCAATGCGCGTCTTTAGATTCGGACTGGTTAACCCTTTAACCCATGAGACGTTATTCCAGGTAAACATGCTGCTGTGAATTAGCGTCTCTTTCAGTGTCATAAAAGCTGGCATGTTTGTTTGTGCTTGTGTTCCTTTTCTTCAGTGGTTTTGTTTTAGGGTCAAAACAGGGTGGAATAACAGAACAAGACGAAGAGGGGAATTGAAGTTTGACAGGTTTTTACCAAATAATGTACATTAATTAGAGTTATATGATGTTGAACATGAACTGTGAACTGGAACTCACTGAACAACAAGTATTTTAATTTTGGCTCAGTGGTTTTTGTTTTGGGACACCTTTTTTCAAAATCAGTCCAGCTGCTTTTTGGCACCTGGTTGAACTCCAGGAAGCAGTTACACAGTCAAAACTTGGTAAAAACACAGTAAAGGCAGGCACAACAAACCCTGCCCCTTGCACATATTGTATCTTATTTTGGATCCAGCTGATGTCATCATGTCTGTGCATGTGCTGATGTCAGCATATCAAGTGTCTCTATATATGTGCCAAGTTTGAAATAAATTGAAACAAAATTGATGTTTTTATAGACATTTGGAATTTCGCTCATTATAAGTAAATGAGAGAAAAAAAAGATTTTAAAAAATCATAAAAGATTTTAACTTCGACATACTTTTCCCAAAATGTAACCACATCTATTCTGGGTCACTGGCAATCTATAAACCCAATTTGGTATGAATTCAATCGTTTTGCTGCTACAACCATGAAATTTTGCACATTATAAGTAAATGAGTAAAAAAAAGATTTAAAAAATTCATAAAAATATTTGAAGTTTGATCAGCACATCCTGAAATTGTTCTTATTTTACAGCAGTGAATCATAACTTTATTTTGACATCATGGAGCTTTTCTGTAACTGGACCTTCTATGTGTTAACATGGAGGTGGATGATACACAAAGTTAAGTAACCAGTTAGTAAAAAATAGGGACTGACTGGTAGTGGCTGAAATATATTTGTTCATTCTGTTTTTGTTGTTCACCATTTTATTCCAAGGAATCAAATACATTTTCATTTTAAGGACGTAAGTGTGTCATAGTTGTTTGTAGTTTTTTAAAGTTATGTAACATTTCAGTGACGCGCTATCATTGGTGAATATGGTCGTATTTGCTGATACTCCAGTCAATGGTAGCGTGGTCACTGTGTTATTTCGACTGAACGCCGGTGTCCTCCCCGGCATATGGACACCAACATGTGTGTTTACCAGCCACAATGAACCAAAGCAGTCGGCTGGTGTCAGGTTTATTTTGGGTGCTGGAAAGAATCCCGTCTACTTCTGTGACCATGGCCTGATACTGTCAACGCATGCTCGGCTTTTCCTCATGTTCTTTTACATTGAATGTGCACTTTGCTTCAGGGATGTGTGAGTGTAGATCCTCACAATAGATATTTCCTTGGCGGTTGTGATGAATGATTCAGCCTCTGGTGGTTTTTGTCAACCTATCAGTGGATCCGTTTGATAAGAACAGCCCATGGAACAGTGGTTGTCAAGGTTGGAGTCGTGACAGGTTTTTGAGGTTTTTGTTAAAATTGTTGGACATAGCCCCCCAACTCATCTTTTTTATGATCATAATTGATCAAATAGGCTCCAGACATGGAAATATCCAAGAGGAAGAAGAAGAGAGAAGCGCAGATTTGACTAAATTTATTGTTTCAGGAGTTGAGAGCATTATCACCGGTGTTCCAACCATGTTACTATGCCTTCACTTTTTCTCTGGAAAATTTTGTGTAGTTTGTGTAGTATTTGGTTTGTCTTTTTAAAACTTATAACTATAATTTTTATCTTATTTATCACTTCTCTCTGTAGCCGTTTTGTAGTTTTCAGCTGCTTTTTAGCTTCTTTGTATACGATTCATTTAATTTGTAACATGCTTTTTAACTGTATTTGAAAAATAATAGTTTAGTCAATTTCTTACTGTAAAATATGCATAGTTTGAAAACTTGTTTTTAGCTTTTCAGTATGATTTGCACCGTATTTAGCTCCTTGGTGTAACGTTTGCAGAATTTGTAGCTTATTTTTTAGCCTTTCTCTGTACATTTGGCTTAGTTTCTAGCCTATGTTTAGCTACTCTGTAAAATTTATATGGTGCTTAGCTTCTCAGTAATATTTTAGCATTTCTTCCCCTCCCATCTGAAACATTTCTACAATTTTAATCTTGTTTCTAGCCAGTCTTTGTTACATTTTTGTAGTTTTTAGCTAGTTTTTTTGCTTCTCTCTGTAAAATATTGTCGTTTATAGTTTCTTTTTGTAAAGTTGTATTCATTTTTAGACTTTTTGTTTTTAATTGCTCAGCCAAATTTATGCTGTTCTTAGCTCCCCTAAGTATCTTTGACATACATTATAGCGTCTTGTTAGCTTTTATTTTCCCATGAAATTTCTCGGGTTTTGGCCAGCATTAAAAGTTAAATATTTGCATAGGATTTTTCTCTTAATCTTTTCTCTGTAAATGTATCATAGTTTTTAAATCTGTCTTTAGCTTCTCTCAGTTAAATTTTTTTGTTTTTCTATTTATTTCGTTTTTGTTTACTTTTTGTAAATTCTGATAGCTTTTACCTTTTTTATACTCTGTAAAATGGGCCAGGTGTGTATTTGCTTGTTTCTGGATTAGAAGTGTTTCTATCAATACACCTCACACGTTATTTTTGTGCTTCAAAATAGTTTCCATGATTTAAATATGTAATATTTTGTTATCTACTAATTTTTAAAATTGCAACTATATCACCACAATAGAACCCTTTCCCGCCGTTGCTGAGAAAAATCCTCGTGGAAACACTGTCTTTACATACTAAAAAAACTTGCTTTGGACAAAACATATCTGTGCTGCAACACATCAGCTTCTCAGAGCCCTGTTTGTGCTGTGAAGCTGCACCAGCCGAACTGTCTGCTTAGACTAATGTGTGTGTTTTCCTGTTTGCAGTCCCAGTGGCTCAGTGCTGTCCAGCTTGGAGCAGGTGAAGACCTACCTGCTGACAGATGGAACCTGCAAATGCGGCCTGGAGTGCCCACTCATCCTCCACAAGGTAATTTTTTGTCCTAATTCATTTGTGCACAGTGGCCAGGTGGAGATTTTACAGCTGCTGTTGGAAAAGAAAACCTAATTAAACAGTTTTCTTTTAATTACACGTGAACAAAGGCCCCTGTTAAGGTTAAAAACAG